>NC_133766.1:14074545-14377575 GCF_036562045.2 Rhinolophus sinicus | reverse complement strand
GTTCAATTAAGAGGGAGGAATAGCTGCCCACTGTGCCCCTCTTGTCTGGCTCTTCCACCTATCTCTCCCTGGGTAGTACCTGAACCTTTGAGGGGCATTCTGAGTATTCAGTTTACAAGCAGAGAGCACAGCAACAGTAGAGGTAGCAGCAGGCCAGGACACCTGTACCCTAATATGAGACAAACAATAAAGAGTAACTTTCGTTACTGTATTACCAAACCACGATGAGTTGGTAAGGTTCCAGAAAAGCAGTTGTAGTTTTCAGTGATTCCAAGTCATTAGAAGAATTCACTATTCAGTCCAGTTTATAAGTAGAAAACAGAACAAAACTCAAAGACAATAGCACCAGAATCTAATACCCACAAAGGTATAGTTCCTATTGAAACAGTTTTTTTCTCCAAAATCACCCCTATTTTTACCAAAGGTAGCCAAATTAAGACTAATTTATCTGCAAAATAAGTCTAGTTTCAATAAAATTGGCCTAATTATTTATATATGTCCAGCAAGAATAGTAATTAACGGTATAGGTATGTGTAAAACTGCTTTGCTGGAATTTTCCTAAGGAATCTTCAGGTTGAACTTTAAATAGTGTCTCAAGGCTGAAAAGCCAAGCCACATACAAGCCATCAGACTCTGCCTGCAGTACCTATAGATTTGGGTGAATTCCTCTCTTCTCGGGGTCCCAAATGCATCCTGAGGTTCTTCTTTGCATCTCCCCGGAACTAACCTTCGTTCCTCACCTGGAAAGACTGCTGTGAACCCTGTAAACAACGTGCCCCGGCTGTTTTCCCAAGGGGCTTTCATTGCCTTCCAAAGTCAGTCTTAACTCCTTAAAGCTTTCTGGTCATATGTGAGTCTATGTATTTCTCTCCTAAACATGACATTCCACAGCTTTGGTAGTAAAACCAGTTTCTAGTTGTATCCTGTTATAAAAAGAAGAGATTCTTACCGAACTTGTGCAAATAATCACATTGCCATGAAAATAAGAATACTAATTAAAAGTTTCTGGATTCTGGAGGGATCAAATAGGGAGAAAAAAACGAAATGTTTTAGTTCTGCTTACCAAATTGCTGAGTTATACAAATTTCTTTTTATCTAGAAAACAAAACATTTAAACATCATCAATCTCAAACGAAAGTCACAAAAATTGTAACCATTTTCATTAGTTCATTCAGTCCTGTGTTATTAAACTTCTGCTTGAATCCAGTTTTTCTTTTAGTTCTGATGATTGCAAAGTCGGCCGTCAGGATTCGTATGATTTGCTCTGTGAAGTGGGTACCCCAGCCACTTGAGATCATGGAAGGTATATCCCAAGTGGGAAACACATTTTCTAACAGTTGCTTTACCACTGTGAGGGCATCAGTTTTCTGGCAGGGGAAAGCTTCAATTCATCCAGAAAACGTACACACACAAAAAACATATTAATAACCCAAACTAAATGTCCGTTGAATGAAGTACAGCTTAAATGTACTATGGTGGATAATGGAATGCAAAAACCAAAAAAATGCCAGGGAGCCAGGTTAATTAAGTGGCCATGTTGGGTTTCCCATAGCCCTGACTATTCATTTAATCTATGGTCATCATTTACCCATCTTAATTTCTCTGATTCAGGAACAGACTGTTGCCATGTTACAAGAACATTAAAATGACAAAAGTTTGGCAGTGTGGAGTCATTTTTGTAGAAACAGAATGGACTTTATCCATCTGTGCCACAGTCTGATCCTCAGGTTCCGTCATTTTAGTCATCCCTCAATTTTGATGACAGACATGTCAGGGTATCTCGGATTATTAGCAGTTGCACATGTATTTCTGGCACATTTATAATTACTCAAATACAACATAAAAAAAGGCTGTGTTATTATTTGACAATGCTTCCCATGTAATTCCAACACACCAAAATAAGCCTAATTAATTTAATATTTCTCTTTAGTAAGGAAAGAAAACATCTTTCGAGGTATTCCAGGGACCCTCCTGGAATACCTGTTATTCCCAAGTCAAGACTACTTATAATTTAAATTTTAGGAAGTTTCTCAAAATACATTAAAAGCTTTGGATATTTGACTAAATAGGATCATAAATCATTATGAAGCAATAAATTATCCATTTAAAGAGAAATAGGTGTTTACATAATTGTTAGCAAACCTTAGATTTTACTATTTAGGAAATTCAGTTTTAAGTAATCAAGTGCCTGATTCAGATAATATAAAACAGAAAGTTATTTTTATAAAACACAGAATCTGCTTTCTAGGCGGAAAACTTTTTCGCACTATCAGTAGCAGACCAATAGTCCTTTTCAGCAGAGAAAGAAAAACCTAACTAATTTGTATCACCTTACTTTTGATATTTAAATTCACTTAATTGATTAAATTTATTTTAATCTTAATAACCTTGAACACACATAAAACTTTCTCAGGATTCTTATTTGGTAATGACTTAGGTATTCAATGAATATCCATTGTTTCGCTAACAAAACTTTGAAGTCCCACGTTACCAAAGAGATTTAGAAAACTATTTTAAGTAGAGTTTTATACAATTACTGCTAAAGAGTTAACCTAAAAGAAACTTTTTATCCTTACATTTATTTAATTTGTTCCTAACAATTAAGTTTAGATTACATAACAAAATTTTGTCATACCAAGTTATTTTTCTTGGTGATAAACTTTGAGAGAGAGAACATGGACTTATTGACTAAAAAACCCAGGTAGAATTAAAGTAGTATTTAATGCTGATGATCCTAAAGATATGTGTATTTAACCAGACCAAACTCAAAACCAGCTTTAGTATCAAATATTTTTCCCAGATCACGTGATTCTGAAAAACATTTGGGATAGTCTGTTGTATTTTTGAGAATTCTCATATAAACACGTCTTTGTTTAAGCCAATTTAATATTACAAGTTAGCAATACCATTCAGCAGTAGAAATATGTTATATTTAGAACGTGTATACATAGACGTACATAAACTCAGAGATAAACATAAACAGATCTAAAGATTTAAGTGATAAAACTGGATCCAAATTACGTTTCTGGCAGA
This sequence comes from Rhinolophus sinicus, assembly GCF_036562045.2. Lineage (NCBI taxonomy): Eukaryota > Metazoa > Chordata > Mammalia > Chiroptera > Rhinolophidae > Rhinolophus > Rhinolophus sinicus. The sequence continues at coordinate 14,374,542 of NC_133766.1, read as the reverse complement.
TGGAGTAAGTTAAGATTGTGCACAGATACCAAAGCTTTGCATGCTGTATGAATTCCTTTAAAGGTGTTTTAAAATTAATTTATGATCAGAAAATGCATTCCATTGTCTCCAAGAGGCCTGAGATCCTCTCCTTCAAGGGTGACCCTTAAGATGGACTTGTCAACAAGCACAAACAATAGAAAATGGAAAGGAAGTGTGCACAATAAAGTTGGAAAGCTCAGAAGGTTTAAAAACAAACAAAAAAAAGAGTGGCTTTAGAATGACTGCATTTAAAGTAGCAGATTTTCCTAGAGGAAGATGGCACCCGGGATGGAGCCTGCGTTCAGGATGGCAGCTACCACATGTTTGGAGATGAAGATGGGGGAGGGGAAGCAGCCTCAGACGCCATTTTACTTCTTACTTCAAAGCCAATAAACAAAATACACACAAAGCAAGATTGACACACAAATAAGACAATAAATTGAGTACTCTCTTAACCAAACCTTAGATAAACTAGACAAGTTACAATTTTTAAATTTAAGTGGCCCAACCAACGAATGCAAATGAACGGGTTCAGAAATCAGGTAAAAGTCCTACAATTATTCTGTTCTTCAACAGGATACTCCAAACATGCAAAACAAATTGGCTTATTCCAAGGGGAAAGCCCAAAATGGAGGGAAAGGGAGTTCCCGGTTGAACTCACGGGACTTACCCTACTTCCAAATCGAGCCTGTCAGCTCGCAAAGACACCGAAATATAGACAAAATAAATACAACAGTCCATCAAAAAAAAAAAGTAGGGTCTAACAATCCTGATCCTACTCTCAGATGGAGGCCCCCAAGTAAATTCAAAATGCAGATGGCTTTGTCCCAAGGGCGAGAAAACCCAGCTAGAGAGGAAGGAATCCAGTTGTGAGCGCTGGAGCAACTTAGTCCAAAACAAAACTGATGATAGACCGAAGTCCAAAGAGGTCTCCTTATTCCAAATGACCATGTGCCAATGGCGGTTGGTGCCTGCCAGGAAAAGTCCCTCTCTGATCCCCAAGGTAAAATGGCCTGGGAGCTGCTCGGGACTCATGGAGAGGAAACCCAGACAGCGTTGGCCTGACACAGGCACGAGCTCCTGGCTGTCTCGACAGATTATTACCAAAACCAAAAATTGGGTGCATGACTCTTAGGCCAAAACTCAAAACATCAAGAGTTTTGAGTAAGGAAATGTTATTGATCGAAAAGGTGCCAACTGAGAAGATGGGAGACCTAATGGTGCCTTAAATCCATCTTGCTCACTGGGCTAGGTTAAATGTTTTTAAGGGGCTGGGGGACCAGGTGTGCGGAAGTGCTGGTGGGATAAGTTTTAATTGAAGGACCTTGGAATTTGGCCATTTATGGTAAAGGGGCATCAATACCAGATCTTCCTGGACAGCAGACCTGTGGCTTCTGAAAGGGTTCTCATGTTCAAATTCTGGTTATATCATGGTCATTTGGGTCCGTGGACGGGGAGGGCAAGACTTTGGTTTCAAATGTAGCTGGAGGTCCAAAGTTCTCTCTGCATGCTTCTACTGCATGATTTGTGGTATTGGTCTGTTTTCACTGAAAAGCAACTCAGTATCTCGTTAACTAGTATAGGACCATTTTGAACTAGTGCTGAATTTACATCTTCAGGCATTATCACTAAAAGTTAAGTCTTGAGGGCAAGTTTTCATAGCCATTTTTCCCAGATACAAAGCATTGAATACTTGAATACTTATTCATTTCTTTTTTATAGTCAAGCAAAAATAGGCCTAGTCGTCTGGATAAAATTAAGTTAGTGGATAGCTTTGGTATATTACCAATAGTCATAAAAATGCTTTTTCTGAGTGTGTATTCTTATATTGAGTTACTTAAATCTCACAATAAGATTATAGAGTTTAAGCACCACTGAATAATCTGAGAAAGCAAAGTAGAAACAACCAAAGTGACTCAACCAAGGTCACATAGCTATTAAGTGTTAGAGCTAGAATCTGATTCTAGACCTCAGACTTTTTTTTTTTAAAGTGGTGAAAAAGTGTATTAGAAAAGATAGTACAATCCAAAGAATTAGGAGTGGGCGAAGCACAAAGAAAAGCGGCTCAAGGCTCAGGGCTCAAGGTGGCATTATTAGGAGAAAAAGTATGCTCCAAAGGGTTTGGAGCAGGCCCAGCAAAGGCAAGACTCAAGAGGGGCTCAAAACTCAGCGCTCAAGAGGCCTAGACCTCAGACTTTTAAACTACTGAATTCTGTGATGCCCCATTCAACTTTTCAAAGTGGGAAACAGCTGCTGTCATTTCTACCGTGTATATAGAAGACCGAGACGTCTAAAGGACCATTGAAATTTAAAATTGAGGAAAACCGAAATACAAAAGTGTTGTTAAAAGGCTGTTTCCCAATCTCCTTCATCCTGTTTGCGTGTAATACTGATACCATAGTGGTCTGACCTTTAGATAATTTGCCCATTATAATGATATGAACCAAAATTTATTAAGTGTTTATTTTATCATGTGTTAGGCTAAGTGCTTTCTGTCTATTATTTGAAAGCTTCAGATAAACCTTTCTTGTAGATTATATTTGTTCCATTAACCAACCAAATAAATAGACTCAGAGAGGTTAAGGGACTTGCCTAAGGCCATATAATTGATAATTGTACCCCCATTATCTCTGGGTCCACCATACCTCACTACTTTCCTTCTGAAAATAGTAACGAGGTGGCGAGCAAGATTTATACTTCTAGGGATGGTCTGAGTTATTCTGTGATAAATGGTTCCAAATAAGCTTTTCTTTTCCTATAGGTGAAGGAAATACAGGTACTGCAGAGCCCTCATTTTCCCAGGAGCTTTCTAGAGAACAGCAGCCATCATCAGCATCTGAAAGACAGACCCCTCGTGCACCTCAGTCCCCTAGACGGCCACCACACCCACTTCCCCCAAGGTTGACCATTCATGCGCCTCCTCAAGAGTTGGGACCACCAGTGCAGGTATTAAAAGCACTGGTCATTCTGAAAATGAACTTTAAAAATCTTGGCTTTTCTCCCTTTCTTTCCATTAGATAATTTCTTTTTTATTTTTTTTCCAGAAATTATGAACTCTAACGTTTTAGCATATATTTATAAAATTTTTCGAATTGAAACTAATCTGATTTCTTTCCCTTGAAATATGGCAGTAATTTACTTCATAATGGAGTGAAGTTTGGAAAGGCAAGGCTGACTGAAAATTGTGTATAAGTTGAAATGATTATAGTCATAGCAAATAAAAGTCACTGTTATGCGGTCACTGTTCCTACAAGTTACAAAAGGAAAAAGATTTTCTTGGATTTCAGTTGATGTAAAATGTATTTTAGCAGCTGACCACCATCTGCTTTGAAGGTTTTTTTCCTCTAAGATAGACATGTTTGTTTGTTTTTCTCAAAAAAAAGGAAATTTCTGTTCTGCATAACAAAACATTTTTCTGTCATTGTTTATAACCACACATGTTAATTTTCACTTTTAAAATTAATGAAAGTGTGCATGACCCTTTACATGTAGCACTCTTTGTAGCAGGGTTGGACATGTCTTAATCAGAAGCTCTTGCAAAAACCACAGGAAAAGTACGAAGCCTCTATTAATAATCTAGCTTGAGTCTTAACCTTTTGGTGTACTCAACACTGTCGGTATAGATTCTACTACAATATCACTGGTGAAGATAACCTCATTATGTGAAAATACTAAGTCTTAAAGGATTGCAAGATATACCAAATCTTACCAATTTAGAATTGTCTAAATTGGGAAAAAATTTATATATAGTTAGTACTGCTCTTTGAACTCCAAAGGAAAATTAAACCTTAAGATGAGAAGGCATACATATTAATTAAATAAATTAGTTACAAAGAGATAAGATATAAGCAGAGATTGGTTTTAAATATTGGTTAATATTTTGTCTCTTGGCTAATAACATATTTATCTGTTGGTTAATATATAGCCTATATAATTAGAATTTTGTCACTATTCAAAACTGATTTCTTTAGTATAAGATTAGTAGCAGTTTTTCCTGAGAAAATATCCTGATTATTACATCATATGCTAACATTTTAGTTATTTTCTTACCAACATAATATGCTATATCTATTGATGTTTGGTGTTTATTTCATTGCCTAATCCCTTAAAATAAATGTAATTTCTTTTTCGACACAGAGAATTCAGATGACTCGGAGGCAGTCTGTAGGACGTGGGCTTCAGTTGACACCAGGAATTGGTGGCATGGTAAGTACCTACCAATCATGTAAAAGCAGTTCATTTGTTCAGCAAATAATTTATAGGCCATAGGTATGTTCCTGTTTAATTCCCATTTTCTGTCTTTGTTTTAGCAGCAGCATTTTTTTGACGATGAAGATAGAACAGTGCCAAGTACCCCTACTCTTGTGGTGCCACATCGTACTGATGGATTCGCTGAGGCAATTCAGTAAGTTAATGAAAGAGAAATATATTTGATGACTGATCAAAGTCTTCCTGTTTCCCTGTTAATTTCTTTACATTTGATTGATTCATTATTTGTTGAGCCCTCCCTACTTTGTACTGAGCTCTTGGGGGTGGTGTAGGAGGATTGAGTATGTAGTGTTAGGGAAAATTACATAGAAGTGAATGAAATACAGTTGCTTCTATCAGGAATTTGAAATTTAAAGTCAGTATAACAGTGGTTAAGAATGTGGACTTCAGAGTCAGAATACCTGGGTTAGAAATCGAGCTGTACTGCCAATTACCTGTGTGAAGTTATTTAGATTCTCTGTTCCTGACTATCTTCATTTGACTGATGGGAATAATGATACAGCAGTTCCTGCCATATAAGTTGTGAGAATTAAATGAATTAATTTATGTTAACATGTTCAGAATATTATCTGGCACATAGTAAAATGCTTTGTAGATGTTGGTGAAGGTGTTGGTAATTAGAGTGATCGTGACAGATAGTATGATTGTGAAAGCTAAGCCTGTGAGCAAGTAACTAATCTAAACAAGCTAGGAGAACAGAGGCATAAGCAATAAGTTTTATTAACACAAATTAAGAAGTAATTTGTTCCAAGAATTAGAGGAAAAGAATCTCAGAGGACTTAATAGGTATAACATTGAATTGAGTCGTGGAAAATGATACCTACCACTTACTGAGCATGTCCATGAATCGGTTTATTTAATCTTCAAAACTATGAGAACAGTTTTGTTGCCCTTTTGTAGATAAAGAAACACAAAGATGTTCACAAATTTGCCAGAGGTCGAACAGCCAGGAAGTGGCAGTTTTGGATTTCAAACCAGTCAATGTGGTTCTAGAACCTATGTTAACTGTTGTGCTGTACCACTCCTGTTAAAGGATAAAAAGGCTCTCGGTGTGAAAGGACATATGTTTAATTGTGGCTGAAGTACCTGAAGATCAGATTTTAAAAGTTTCCACAAACTTGGGAAAAGATTGATTGTTCTGTAGTATGTAGTAACATATGGCCATCAAAGCGAGTTTTACACTTGCTCAGTGGACCATAACTCACCTCAACACAGTTTTACAAGCCAACCAATCAGTGTCATCTCCTCTTCTGAAAGTCAGCCAATCAGAAACAGAGTCCCTTTAGTAGACAGTTTCTGAGTGCCAGCCAGTAAACAGCATGCTTGCATAGCTCAGAAGAACTCAAGATTTTTCCATAGAAGAATAACTCTGTGGAGATATATTTGAAAACCCACCTGGAGGAGAATGTCCTTAACTAAAGCAATAGTGTTGAAATGTAAAAGAAAATAGATTCAAGAGTTATTTACTACAGAGGTATATAATCCATAAATATTAGTAGCTGGCTCGCCAAGGAAGGATAGAATAAGGAGTGGGCAAAGAATGAGATAATGCTGTTTTATATCCTGGATTATGGGCAGGAAGGTGGGTGCTGATGTTATTAGGACAGGGAGAAAACAAGTTTCTAGCCATCTTAGATTTTTTTCAAGGTCTTGGGAGCCGTCTCATGAACTCTTTCAGCTAAGAAATGGGCTAGAACAGTGACATGATTTATCTGTGACTAAACAGTGAAAACTGAGACAGTTTTGTCTCATTACTTCATTTGAACTTTTTTTGTTAGGTCTCATGTTGTTTGTGTCGCTTTCAGTATATCTACATAGAAATTTCTAGCAGATTCAAGAAATGTGAGGCATAGTTCAGGAGAGATGAAAGTTATATATAAATCACCACATATGAAATCACATGTAATATGAATTGATTCATGTTGTTACTAAATTCTTTGACAACTGATATTTTAAATATGTTTTATAAGAATTCATTTATGGAATGTAGGGTACAGCATAAGGAATATAGTCAGTATTGTAATAACTAGGGGTGGTGCCAGATAGGTACTAGATCTATCAGGGTGATAGATGGGAATGGGGTTGGGAACAGGGTGAAAAAGGTGAAGGCATCAATACAAATTTGCAGTTAATACAGAATGGGGAATATAATGAACAATGTTGCAAAGATCACGTAAGGTGCCAGATGGGCACTGGACTTATCAGGGGGATCACGTCATAGACTGTGTAGATGCCTGACCACTGCTACCGTATACCCCTGAAGCTGAAGTGGAATAATACTGAATGTCAGCTATAACTAAATATATAAGTATATATAGTCACAGGATGTGGAGTACAACACAGGGAAGATAGTGGTATTGCAACAGCTATGTAAGATGCCAGAGGGGTAGTAGCTTGGGGGAGGGGTTATCATTTTATGAGGGGTTTAAATGTCTAACTATTACATTGCTTTGTACACCTGAAACTAATAAAAATAAATTTAAAAAAAAGAATTCCTTTATCAATTTTATTTTCAATGTGTTTCCTTCCCACTTTGTTTATGCTCATTCTTTCTATATTCTTTATGGTCATTGTGGTTTAAAAAGGGTAACTTTAAAAATCATCTTAAATTAATTTTTGGTCAGTTCCCCACAGGTTGCTGGTGTTCCTAGATTCCGATTTGGGCCACCTGAAGATATGCCACAGACAAGTTCTAGTCACTCTGATCTTGGCCAGCTTGCTTCTCAAGGAGGTAAACATCCCAAGAAAAGCTTAGCTCTCCTGGGTTTGCATGTATTTGGTAATAAACTGTTCTGATGTGATTTTTTTTTATAAGCAAGCAAGTATTTTTAAAAGTTGATATCTAAATAATTCCTATGCTAATTTATAGGAAAAACTATAATATATTTACCTCTAATAAACATTGCCTTACATGTAAATCTTTTCAACAAAGTTCTGAGTTTGAACATAAAGACTAGCTTTTACATTTGTATCTCTTCCAGCTCCTCTTCTGGCTCCTAGTATAGCATCATACATGTGCTAAGTGTTCAGAAATGTTTCTTGAACCAGTAAATATACATAGGTACTACCAACCGTTTTAAAGTTTTGGGAAGGAATGGAACATACTCTCTGAATTGTTTGACATTTAATATTCCAAGTTAAGTGCATAAAACTGGTTAGATATTTTCTATTAACATTAAAAATAAGAAAAATAAAATGTTAAAAATATGTGGAGTTAAGATGACCCCTAAATTAAGTTATAGTAGTTGGTTATTTGGAAATGAATTATGCTATTTCTGGAATTAATTACCAGTTAATCCTGAATTGGTATCCATATGGCCCACTATATTTATGGGAAGCTGTTAACAGCATTTTATAAGTGAGTAGGGAATGCATACTACTTTAATAATAAACCCCAAACAAAAGGTGAATCTGCAGTCCTCATTAAGTCATGTAGTATATCTTAGTGCCTGATGGTTTAGGATTTCATTTTAACACTCATGCCTCTTTCACTATGAAATTGTGATCATATAAGTTCAAATTTGTATGTGGCTTTGTATTATAGGACAATTTCTAGACTTGTAAGTCAACTCTAGGCTTAAATTGGAATGCCACCACTTACTAGCTTTGTAACTTTGGGAAAGTTAATTAACCTTCTTGAAATTTAGTTTCTTTAGCAAAAAGGGGACTAATAATATTTGCAGTTTGGGTGATGCATAGATGCTGACATAGTACCTAGTTCATAGTTGGGTACTCAGTAAAGTTAACCTGTATGAAACTGTAAGAGCAGCCTTTTGGATACTTTTGAAAAGTACTTATATTAGTATTAGGGAGCATAAAGAATGCGTTTCTATTGTATTTACATTTTGAGGGATTGATGTTTGTTTGATGAGCTAATTGTGGACGTCAACAAAGTTATATGTCTGCAGATTAATTTTTTTTCTTTCAGATACCTCGCCTATTGACACTTTTGTGTTCTTTCAATCATTTGTTAATATTCAGAATTGTCTTTAGGTTTGGGAATGTATGAAACACCACTCTTCCTAGCTCATGAAGAAGAGTCGGGTGGCCGAAGTGTTCCCACAACTCCCCTGCAAGTGGCAGCCCCAGGTAGGTAGCGCAGGCAGATGAGTAGATTATGTAAAACCTAATCCATTGGTAAAATGCAAACCTATGAGACATCTTCTGGCCAAAAATCAGGGACAGCACGAAGTTACAGTGTTCGTTGCTCTTCTGGTCTTTTTATTTTGAAGTGACCGTGTTTACTGAGAGCACCACTGCTGACGCTTCGGAGCATGCCTCTCAGTCGGTTCCCATGGTGACAACATCGACTGGAACTCTGTCCACAACCAATGAAACGGCAGCCGGTGACGACGGAGATGAAGTGTTCGTGGAGGCGGAATCAGAAGGGTAAATGTTTACTCTATCAGGTTGGCTCGCTGTACACTTGCCAGACTTCAGCATTTGTTTTCCTTCAGCCAGGGAATAATCGGGTCAAACTGTATTTTCAATAGCATCCCATTACAAAAGTAAACCGAGCTGTATATTTTGAAAGGCTACTTCTTGCATATCGTAATGTTTTGGGACTTGGTGGTGGTTATTAGAGAAGACAAATGTTATCTCCCTGAAAAATCGCATGATGTGTTTATTCTAGAACAAAGTTATTTCTTTAAAATCACGGGTAGCCTTCCATTAATGTAGCTGCTTAAACTTTTCCCCAAGAAAGAAGTCTTTCTGTGAAAATTAGGAATATTAGGAAATGACTCACTTTCCATTTAGTAGTTAGTGGGCTTTCAAGTGAACCTCACTTAGTCTTTATTTGTGTACATTTAAATCTTGGTATCTGGCATACCGACTTCTGAAAAATTAGGAATTATCTAGTATTTTTCAAAACCTGACTACATTTTTAACATGTCAGTTATAAACAGTTTTAACAAAAGAAGTATTTCATGACAAATGATCTGGGTTTTCTTAAAGGAGGTAGAGTAATTTAATGGAAAGAACTATTAATACTAGACAGTGGACTTGGGGAAGCGTAACTTTTGAGGTGGAACCTAATTCTTTATAAAATAAGAAGTTGAACCACTTCATGGTCAGAAGCGAGGTTAGAAGTAGAACCCAGATTTCCTAGGAAGAGCACAGAGATTTTGTTTTGGCAGTATTTTCTTAGCGTAATTTTGGCCAGTTCTAGTACCATGTTTCCCGGAAAATAAGCCCTAGCATGATTTTTCAGGATGACATCCCCTGAACATAAGCCCTAATGCCTCTTTTGCAGCAAAAATTAGTATAAGACCTGGTCTTATTTTCAGGGAAACACAGTATATGAGGAAAAGAACAGGTCTGTTACTACGTTCTAACACATAGTTGCTTCATTTGGAGACGGGTACAGCTTCTGAGAATACCAGCTACCACTGATTCCGTACCATGCATGCAGGTCACTTTATACAGGTCATTTCTAACCCACACAGTCTCTCTGCACAGTGTCGTCTCCATCTTACAGCTGACAAAGCCCTGACTCAGAGCACGTTAAGCTAACTGACTTAGGCTATGCCACTGGCAGCTGGTTCCGTTGGATACAGCCCTGACTTCAGCCCCATGTGCTTTGCTCTTCACAGCACTTTGCAACTTCAGCACATAGTTATGAGAGATACCTTTCAGGTACATTGTTATTAATAAGCATACTACAGTTTGCAGACGATTAAAACTGGAGCAGAGTCAAGTTATTCTTGCACTCTTATCTCCCTCACCTGCTTTTTACTGTGCTTCCTTGAATGGCAGAGAGAGATGGAGTTATAGCCATTGAACAGGAAATTCATGTGCCTACAGCGTGTCTCATCTGGGCTAGAGCCCATGGTGAGTGAGTGGTATATTATTGATAGTTGAGACAGTTGTGAATTATTTTAATATTCTGCTTTCCTACAAAGTTGTTTTGAGATTTATCAAAATCTGGATAAGACATTTTTAGTGAATGTCAACCTTTGTCAAAATGAGGGAAAACAAAAACTAAAATTGGAATGTGTACTAGTGAGAGAAGTGTGAGGAAAAAGCAAGTTGAGCTCTCCTTCCCTGCCCCTTTAGAAAAACATGGCTAAAATCAGAGTTTACAGTTTTGAGTTGGAGAGGAGCTCTGGGTTAACTGGTAAACTGTATCAAAAAAGGTTTGGGAACAACAGGATACATTCTAGGATCAGTTGTATTTCCTAATCAATTTTTGTTTTCCTTCCTTAGTATTAGTTCAGAAGCAGGCCTGGAAATTGACAGCCAGCAGGAAGAAGAGCCTGTCCAGGCATCTGACGAGGCAGATCTTCCTTCCACCAGCCAGGATCCTCCTTCCAGCTCTTCTGGAGGTCAGTTCCTGCTCTTGCCTACAATACAGTGTTACACATCAAATTTGTTGGCAAAAGATACTTTCATTAGTAATGATTTGATAATCCTTTCTCGTTGAGTTTAAAATGCTTTATTTAAAAGAGAAATTGTATTTTATTAAAAGGAACTTGGTTTATGTTCAAGGGCATTGGTTATATTAGAGGTGCTAAAGGAACTGTGCGGGGTAAGGTACTGGGAGGGAAGCTAAGGAGTAGGAAGCACCAGGCCTCCTGCCTCTACGTAAACCAGAGCAGCTCCATTTTGATTTGTTTTACATGCTAGGGTCCTACATGAGATTTGATGCAGAGAGTTGAAAGGTAAGGGATCTTTTCTTCAAAAAAAAAAAAAATTTGAAATTTACTGACATTTTATGTATCTTTCCTGAAATAGTATTATTTTTGCAGTACTTTTTAAAAATAACATTTGTTGAGCACTTAACTGTGTATCAGGCAATATGCTAAGGCCTTTACATATATTTACTCATTTGATTCTCCCTGCAACCCAGTGTGGTGACCACTCATCCCCATTTTATAGATATGGAAGCAGCCGCTGGAAGGCCGAGTCACATAGCAAGTAAATAATGGGCAAGCCCGGTACAAGCGCAGGAAGTTTAGCCCAGAGACTCCGGTCTTCACCAGTACACTCTACCAGCTTCTCCATCTCAGAATGTTTAGGTCCTGACTTACTTTTATTATTGAAGAAATACAGTACTCGGTCATCCACTCTGATTATTTTCATTTTTAATTGTTTATAGCAGTCATTCTCAAACTCTGCCAGGTTTTCTGGAACATTGTAATCTCAAAATCTCTTCTCCCTCTCAGATGCTTTTCTGTGACACATGAACCTATTAGCCAACAGCCCTAATTTCAGATCTCACATCCACCTTTTTAACAGCTAGTAACTTTAAATCTCTGCAGATTTCACTATGAAATATGGACATTTGTAACTAATCTGCAGCCAGGGTTATATGTAATGTATATAAATTGTATAAAGTAATGCTTTACATGCAGTAAGGCTCAAAAATTGTAACTGTATTAATAATACAGTTACTGAAGTTCTGTGCCCCCAGTTATATTTTGACACCCCTGAGAATTGTCTCTCCTCAACAGGAGAATTGGCAGTAGTTATATCTTACTAGAGCTTGCATGAAAAATAATGGTTCTTGTTCCCTTTTATAGTAAACATGAAATTAGGATGTTTTTAAATTTATTTGATAATATAAAACACTAAACCTCCCCATCTGAGCAGTTACTCATTTGGTCACAAATATATTTGAGTGCTTACCATATGCCAGGCAATTTCACAGAAAGTGTTACTAAGAAAGTGACATTTAAGTAAAGAACTAAAAGAGGTAAGGGAGTGAAGCGGTGCAATTATTTGGGGGAAGAGTGTTCTGGGGGAGAGAGATAGCACATGCAAAGTCCATAAGGCAGCACTGGGTCAGCAAGTGGCTTCAGGGTCAGCAAGGAGGCCACTGTGGCTAGACTAGAGTGAGGACAGAGAGACTAGCTGTTGATAGATGGGTGATAGATGGGTGTGGGAGCATAGATCTGGTAGATCATTATAATTGCTTTGGCTATTCGTGGATAAGGAAGCTTTTGAGGGGCTTTGTCAAACAGTAGTTGACGTAATCTCACTTAAAGACTTAACAGTATCAGTTTGGCGGTGTGTAGAGAAGAGATTGAAAATGAATAATGGGTAGAAACAAGAGAAAGTTCGGAGGATATTGCAATAACCCAAGATAAAGATGATATTTTAGACAGAATTATAGAGTTAAGTTTGTGAGAAGAGGTCAGTTTGGGGATATATATTTAAATCAGAGCTGGCAAGGTTTGCTGATGATTGGATTTGGGGTGTCTGGAAAAGAGAAGAGTCAGTTGTGACTCACATTATATTGTAATGGGCTGTTTTTTGTTTTTTTTAGATGAGGGACGTTATATTTTATTTTCTATTACGTTCCCCAGCCCCTAGCACAGTGTGTGGAACATGGATAGGCACCAAGTTAATGTTTATCAAATTGAGTGAATGAATGAAAAAAGTCAAGACCTCTTTTTAAAATACGGAAATTTTTCTTTTCTTTTTACCCTTTTTTCTCTTTGTTAAAAATCCCTCATTAAAAAACTACTTTTAAATATTGAAAACCATTGGACTAGTCGGCATTTTATCCCTGCATTCATGTGGTAGTTTTTGCCATTATAAGCACTTTCTTGTTTTTTAACTTGCTTTCCTGTATCTTAATGTTTTTGTTAGATACCAGCAGTAGTCAACCAAAGCCTTTCAGACGAGTAAGACTTCAGACAACATTGAGACAAGGTGTCCGTGGTCGTCAGTTTAACAGACAGAGAGGTAAATTTCTAATAGTGACTCCATGATAGGATGTGGGATCATAATAAATGGAACAATTTTTCTAATCCTTAAGCTTCCAACTGATATCTAGTTTTTTAAAAATGGTCCAAGGATTGATTAAATAATTATGCACTGAGAATGGGACGTTTACTAATCTGTAAACTTCTTGCAGACAGATCTGTATACCATAGGTGTATAATGAGTATGTGCTTATATTTGTTCATTTCTTCCTTGAATTCAAAGGAAGATTTGGAAAAGCTGAAATGTTTTAGTTCTATATAGTCATTTGTTACAACTGTCTATAGTTATTACATTTTTTATATAGCAGAATAAAACTTTGTGACTTTGTTTAGTAAAAAAAAAAATGTAAAATTTCAATACCTCCATGTTTTCTAATGTAACTATTAGAGATTGCATTCATATCGTAAGAATTAATCTAGTTGTAATGATCTCCATTGAAGATATGAAATTAAGTTTTTTAAAACAAATTTTATAATGAACTAGAGTAAGTGAATACTCTGGTTTTGAGCTAACTTCTTAAATTCAGTTTGATTTCTTTTTTTCTCTTACAGGTGTGAGCCATGCAATGGGAGGGAGAGGAGGCATAAATAGAGGAAATAATTAATTAAATGTTCTGTAAACTATAATAACTGTGAATAAGTTTATCAAATCTGTTTTAGTGTCATGATTGTCAAGTTTAAAAACATTTTGTATTTAAATTGGTATGCTTATCTCAACATTCTTTATTAATAAAATGTATTTCAGTGTCAAAATGTATCATTCTTGTCTTCCTTTCCATTAGTTGACTCTTCCTTCGCCATGAGTCTAAGGACAGTTGTACCAGACACTGGATAAGGTCTGCCCAGAACGCGTAGTAACGGCTCTCGCTGTTCTCCTAGGCACATCGACGTTATAGTATTGATCTAAATAGAAGAAAAGTCATTTTTTTTTAATTAAAAGGTAAAAAAAAGACTTGAACTTAAAAACAAATTATGTCGATTATTATACTCAAAGTCAATGTTTATTATTTTAATACCAAAAATGTTTATAATTAATTTGAACTTGCTAACAAAAAGAAAAACAATTGCCTTGACAGATTGACCTTTCACCACCTTGTAGTAAAATTACGTTTAGCTCTCCTTTTTCTAAGTAAGAATTTGAGAAAAACCAATTTAATTTAAAAAATAATAATTCTCCTGGGTTTTGTTCTTTAAAAAAAAATGATGTCATTTATATAGGCAGAATAACTTAGATTTCTGGATTTTTCAAAGAAAAAGGTTTCAGATGATATAATTTAATAAATAACATTAGTTTCTTGGGAACTGATTTCTGATTTCATGGGCTGTGTAATGATGTAAATCAGTATATCTTTGTGGCAAATAAGGCCTCCATCAAATGCTACCAATGATAGGAGTAAAATGTTTTCTTTCAGTAGCAGTTTTACTCAAGTAATTGAATGTTTTATCACAGTAGGCTTTCATCTCATGAAGGATAGGGCACAATTCAATTACAATCCTTTTAATTTAATGTAAAAGTAAAGCAAAAATTTTAACTTGCTCCTCTTCAGAGAAATTAGAATAAATGTTACAGTTTAACTTCTCACCTTTGGCCACTATCGAACATTTAGTGGGTTGTGATTATATTTATATTTCAGAGATTAGATCACCTGTTTGGGAAGCTAGTAAGATTTTGCTTAACTCACCCTTAGAGAAAGTGTAGTAATCGTAGCCATCAGGTTTTCTGATGTTGGGCAGTGATATAGCTGTAGTAACCACCTTCGGAAATCCTCTCCACATTGAACTCACTTTAGCTTCATTATGAAGGAAACCTGTAGATCACAATGTACCGGTATCAGATTGGAAGGCAATGTCCTATACTGGAAAGAGCAGCTACGAGAGTCAGGCCTGCTATTAATCCCACTTTCGTCACTTAGTAGCTTTGTTACCTCGGCTGTTATTTAACTTTGGAGCCCTCTCTGACCTGGTGCAAATACCTACCTTTTATCACTATTTTGAGGGTTATAGATTTGTATGTAATGTTCTTGGTAAGAAATGCTTGATAATGTTTATTATAATTAACAAACATTCAAATTGCATTCCTCACCCTCAAAGAGAAAGGAAGGATCTTTGGTCATTAACTGAAGCAAATTGATGTTCTGCATCAATAAGCTTAAAATATTAGGGCTATTTGGTCAGTATTTATATTTAATAAACCTTACTTTATAAGAAACTACTACATCTACTTCGTGTGTAAGAATTTTTAACACCGTAAAAAACATTACCTTTGTCTTGATAACGGACTCTGATGGGCGTATACTGAATTCTGATGGTGTGTGTTTGAGAAGGTCCGACAGCCCGTTCAAAGCGACGCCTCCTAACCTGTGTTATTTCTCCAAACACTGGATAATGAATAGCAGGCCTTCTAGTGCACTTTCTCACAGGCTCCTGTTTATAAGTGTACTGCTGAACGTTGCCACCTATTGTGTATTAGAAAATCACATCTAATAAGCAAATTAATTTTAATCCCTTCCCCCCAAAAAAAAGTTGGAAATGAGCTTTTACAAGGTGGAGGAAACAGTTTTTCATAAAGTATGTCTAGACATTAATAATGACTCTTAGTCAAGAGTATTATAAAATTAAATCCTGAAATATTTGTTGAATAAAGAAAGCCAACAAATTGCAGTTACATATTTAATTTTGTTTGAAAGTAAGTGATGACATTCTTTGTATCAGTGACCAGAAAACTCAGGTGAAAATTGCGATTTGCATGTTGAGAGATCTAAATGCTTCTTACTGCCCTCAATTTTTTTCTTAATTGAAAATACTTGACTTCAGCCACTAAAGATATCTTTTGACAGTAAACCCATTAGTAAATGAAAATATTGAGTAAAGTTTCCCTGGCAAAACAATTCTTAAAAGTTGTATAATTTTGTCAATTATGTAACACATACCTCTCTTGAAAAAATACACAGATTCGGGTCTGTCCTTATATTTAGCTATTGAGAGAGCTGCCACTATTTTTCCATTTAGTCCTCCAAATCCTTTTGAAATTTGTTTGGGGTACCCTGCATCTTGTACATCATTGGTGAAACGCCAGTACTGAGAATCCTGATCATTTAAAAGAGAAAATGATGTTAATGGCTTTGGAAAACAAGGTTAGGAGTTCATTCTTAGATTTAAATACAGGAGAAAGTTTTCATTTAGGTGTTTGATCAAGTTGACCGTAATGTTACTAAATTAAGTGTTAACTTTTTAGTAAATTTTGATGATAGAATAGTTCATTAAAATATGGAAACCCTTCTGAAATGGAGGTTGAGCTGATTTATGTTGTTACAATAAAAGAAGAATAGCTCTCTACTGATTTCTCTCACAGACATTTTCTTACCTTAAAGAAGAAAGTTTTTCCTTCACAGTTGCATCTAGTAAAAACAGTATCAATGGGGGAGGGAATACCCCAAACTTCAGTAATCCTGCGAGGTGGAGATGGTGGACTGCGTGGATTTAGCAACCAGAAATAATGACCTAAAATTGAAAGTGATAGATCAGTCTTTAAACTGAATGAATACTAAAACATATCCCAAAAGAAACCAAAATGAAAAACGTTAAATTATCATAAAGAAAAACATTGAGTGGGTTAACAAGCGTTCAGTGACTAGAAGTTAGAACTGTCAGTACTATTAGGTTGGTGCAAAAGTAATTGCGGTTTCAAAGGTTAAATTGGGAAAAACCACAATTATTTTTGTACCAACCTACCAGTATGGAAGGTACTATTTGAACATTTCTGAGAGTGGATATTTCTCAAGTCTGAAATTTAGCATAACCTTTGAAATATTTTAGTTTTCCAGTTTCTCTAGAAAGTGCCTTCTGACTTTGAGACTTACAGAAAGTCACTTTTCTCTCGATTTCTTTTTGTTTCAGAATTCAGGAGTCATAATTAAAGGACTACTAAAATCTCTTCAGCTGTGCAAGTCTATGATTTACTTCCTTTCAGATTTAATCTAAATAGAAGAAAACTGGACTAGCAGTCAGTACAGCAGGTGATTAACATGTAATCACTGCTGTTTCTCTTGCATGAAGAGTATAACACTTGAACACATCACAATAAAGATGTTACTTTCAAATAACAGAGCAGGGAAAACCAATCCTGATGTCATTTCGTTTGACAGGAAATTAAAATTTCCACTACCTTTTAATTCCCAAAGGTAGGAAAAATCTTAGTTCAAGCGCTTTGTTTCATTTGTTACTATAGTATGTCTACATTTGTTAATCCAGTATTTTGGTAATTACTCTCAGGTTCTCATAATATTGTGTGAGATAAGTTCGTCAATCAGGTTCCCCTCTGGAAAGTTCGATCCAAACTACCACCTCCAGTGGTTTTGGTTCTCATAAATGCCAAGAACAAAAGGATGGTCCGAAGAAGACATGTGTGCATAACTCACCTCGAAATGCAACTAATGTCCCGTTCCTCAAAGTGGTCAGTCCATCTACTGGTTTCCCGTTGCATAAATTAGTCTCATCTAAGACAAATTAAGAAAAACTCAAGTCAATACAAAACAAAATGAGGAAAGTGTTTGTTTCAAATCCTCCCACAGGGTTCCGTTTCCTCTGCTCACCCTTTCCTAAGTTTTTGAAGGGTGTATAGTTTGAGGTGCCTGTATTTCAGAGGTGAAAGAAGTGATACGTTTCATAATTGTGTTACTTGATATTATTCAAAAAGTATTACATAAAAATAAATGATGAATTGGAATGGGCTGGTTTACCTGATCTTCATGTAAATTAGGTAATTTTTGGATGTTTGATCTCAACATGAAATTCCATTTTTCAGTTCTGTTTGCCCATTAGAATTGGTTTGGAAAAGAAAATAATATTGCAGATTTTTGCTTTGCATTTTCTCTTAAGGGTAGACTCTCAACTAAATACTTTTTGACATTCTGTACACTGTCTGCTTACAGACACAGACACATGAAATTCCTAACATTGGGTCATTACTCCATTTTCCAAAGACTTGAGTTACCTTACTATGATGATTCCTCTGCTTACCTACAGAGAAGCTGTAAAACTTCACAAGGCAGCAAGTTCAGGGTTCTAGATAATATGCATCAGTATGGTGATACTAAATCAGGACATTGTGGTTCTGGTAGATTTCAGTTAACATTACTATTAGGTTTGTGCAAAAGTCATTGCGGCTTAAAAGGTTAAAAATAATTGCAAAAACCGCAGTCACTTTTGCACCCACCTTTAATAAATGGAAGTAACAAACTCATTACCTGAAAGCATCGGGTTGATGCCCATGCCTTGATTGGGTGTGCTCACTATGACGTCAGTGCCTGGAATGACTATAGGAGTTAACACGTGGGGCCTAGGAATTACGTGAGGTTTTTCTTCTTCCTCAGCACATGGTTCTTCACTCTCTGGATTTCCTTCAACTATTTCTGAATGAGGAGGTTGGTTTGGCCTGGTGGTGGTTTGGAGCATGGTTTCCTGTGAAGAGGCAGGATTCAGGGTAGGCACCGTTGATGCAGTCATCTTTGGGGGGGATGGCGTAGGCTTTGGTGTTTTCACTTTAGGTGTTGTGTTTGGCTTTTTGGTAGAAGTGGGCGTTTTGGGTGTTTTGGTTGGCTTTTGGGGTTGACGAGTTGTCGTTTTCAAACTAGTAACTGTGTCTTCTGATACATCTGTTTCTTCAGATGTATTCAGAGTCTCTTCAGTTGTAGTAGTTGTCTTTTTTGTTGTAGTCGTTACTTTGGGTGCAAGAGTTGTTTCCTTGCTAGTAATTTTGGGTGATGTCACCGTATCCTTGGTTGTAGTAGACGTTACCTGCATGGTTGTACTTGTTTTGGATTCAGTGGCCTTTTCTTCTGTTGGAGTTGCTGTCTCTT
Organism: Rhinolophus sinicus; assembly: GCF_036562045.2. NCBI lineage: Eukaryota > Metazoa > Chordata > Mammalia > Chiroptera > Rhinolophidae > Rhinolophus > Rhinolophus sinicus. The sequence continues at coordinate 14,355,683 of NC_133766.1, read as the reverse complement.
TTGTTGTACTCTTAGATGTAGCAGTTGTAATTTCAGTTGTGGTATGTATGCCTTTTTCTGTTGTCTTATCCTTAGCTGTGGTAGTAACTTCAGACTTGGTCACTTCAGAAGCCTTGGTTGTGGTTACAGCAGTCTCCTTGGGACTGTCTTCAAGAACCTCTGGCGTGGATTCTGCAGGAGACTCAGGAGTTGATGCAGCAGGATTCTTGGGAGGAGTGGGAGGCTCCTTGGTAGTAGCTGGAGGAGAGGCCTCTGAGGGGGTTGGTGCAGGTGTCTCAGGAGAAGTTGGAGCGGGCTCCTTGGGGGTGGTGGGTGTCGTCTCCTTAGGGGTGGTGGGTGTCGTCTCCTTAGGGGTGGTGGGTGTCGTCTCCTTAGGGGTGGTGGGTGTCGTCTCCTTAGGGGTGGTGGGTGTAGTCTCCTTGGGGGTGGTGGGAGCAGGCTCCTTGGGGGTGGTGGGAGCAGGCTCCTTGGGCGTGGTGGGAGCAGGCTCCTTGGGGGTGGTGGGTGTAGGCTCTTTGGTGGTAGTGGTGGGTGTAGTCTCCTTAGGGGTGGTGGGTGTCAGCTCGTTGGGGGTGGTGGGTGTCAGCTCATTGGGTGTTGCGGGTGTAGGCTCTTTGGTGGTGCTGGTGGGTGTAGTCTCCTTGGGGGTGGTGGGTGTAGGCTCTTTGGTGGTGCTGGTGGGTATAGTCTCCTTGGGGGTGGTGGGTGTAGGCTCTTTGGTGGTGGTGGTGGGTGTAGTCTCCTTGGGGGTGGTTGGTGTAAGCTCGTTGGGGGTGGTGGGTGTCAGCTCGTTGGGTGTGGCGGGTGTAGGCTCTTTGGTGGTGGTGGTGGGTGTAGTCTCCTTGGGGGTGGTGGGTGTAGGCTCCTTGGGGGTGGTGGGTGTAGTCTCCTTGGGTGTGGTGGAAGCAGCTTTGGTTGTAGTTTCAGCTTCGGTTGTAGACTTAGCAGATACTTCGGTTGTGGCTACCGAATCTTTAGCAGATGTTTTCTCTGCACTTCGTGTCTCCTTAGCTGAAGTAGTCTTCTCTGTCTCACTAGCTGAAGTCTCTTTATTTGTTACAGAAGTCTCTTTAGTTTCAACTGTTTTCTCTATATTGGTTGTCGAAGAGGTCGTTTTGGATGTTTCAGAATTAGGTGCAAGACTGGGTTGAGAATCTGTTTTCACTGTTGTAACTGTGGAGGTTGTGGTCACTTTATTGCGTTGAGTAGTAGGAACGTCAGGAGTTGGGGTGAGCTTCGAATCGCCGTTGTCTAGTCCACTTCCAGCTTCATCTGCAACTGGTGGTTCTGGAGTAGGTTTCTTTTTAGGAGCTGGTTTCTTGTTATCTTTTACTAGAGAAAACATAGACATCTTTATTTTTGAGTAGTTTTTTTTCCTTAATAACATAAAGATCCCATTCTTATGACTGACTAGCTGTGTGTCTCTAGGCAGGTTGCTGACCCCTGGTATGTCTATTAATTTATTATAAAATGTTAAATACTTAACCTATCTCATTGGGCTAGTTTAGCGAATGAATGAGATAAGGGATGAAAAGCACAAGTAAAACTCTATACAGTTAATACAGGGAAACAAGTGGCCAACTTGAAATTACCAACATGATCAATACCACTAACTCATCTCTTTGCATGAAAGCTCTTTGCCCTTCACTTTCTCCACTTATTCCTCATTGCCCAGTGCCCCTTCCGTCCCCCTGGAAACCTAGCTCCAACATCTTGTAGATTCATGGCACCAATCACCTGAGAGGCCTCTACAACTGCATTCAAGGAATCTGCTCCTGTCACCCGGGGGGCCCTACTGAGCCCTGTTTCTAAACCCATGGCTGGTAGCTGTTCTTTTTCCTCTGCCCAGTCCCAGGGGACATAGAGGAGATTAGGATGCCATGACAGCAAAAACACTCTATCTAATAGGATTTCCCATCGCAGCTACCCCATAGGTGAACTACAGAGCCCAAGGGGCACATCACAGCTGAGTTCCACTTAGCAAACCTGTATTGCACATCTATTGTGTGCAAGACTCTCTGGATGACTCAAAGATTAAATATCTGGCTATTCAGCTAGAGAGAAAGCTTCAGGGGAAATCACAACCACCCAGGAAATAAGAGTTCTTTAAGACTCCAGTATCCAAAATCTAGTATTTCCTGGAGAAAGAGAATATAGTTTAGAATTTCAGGAAATAATAAAAAGCAGAACAAAGAGAACTTCTTTTTAGGAGGTAATAGCCTACTCTGTAGTACGTTCTCTACTACAGAAAAATCAGCGAGATATGACATAATTCATTAGGAAAATAATAAAGAGGATTTGTAAAATGTAAATAATATTACCTTTCCCTGAGAGGTGTGTGAGAATTTAATAATTAACATTTTAAAACAGTATATAAGTGTCTGTTAAATAAAATAAATCTGGGGAAGGAAAAATGAAAATACAAGGAAGACAGAAGAAGAAAGAAAAGTGATATCAGGTAGTCAGGAACTGAAATAGAAAACCATAGATAATTATCTTTGGCGCCATCGTGTGGTTCCACAGTTGCTGCTATAGCATCTTATCCTTTGCTTTCAAGAGTAGTTTCTTAGCTGTTAGGCACTAATTTCCTGTAGTAAGTTTTCATTAGTATATTCAAAAATAATTTTTATAAAATGATGTACCCCCCGCCCCAAATATTGAAACGTCCTCCAGCCTACCAACAGGTATTACTGTTAGATAATCATTGGTAACATGGCATTGATATAGTCTTTGATCTTTATCAATGCTCAAACCTTTGGGTTTCTTCTTTAATTCTCTATTACCAGCTGAATTTTTGGAAGACTTGACTTTCCGAATAGTTGAAGAGGAAGAGGAAGAGGAGGAGGAAGACTCTTGATTTTCAGAAATAGAATGTTCTATAAATCAAATAAAAAGGTTGATCACATCAATGGTGATTTAAAGCAAAAACGAACCTCCAATCCAAATACAATGAAATACTGCTTACTGATCTACAAATATCTGTGTTCTGCTTTATTTTAAATGATCAACGGTCCTTCTAATTTAATTGTCAGTTAAAAGCAAGGCACCTGAGTTTATCACAGATTCTAGCAATGTAACTATATAACTTCCTCTCAACTTTCCCATAGATCACGTAATTATTCTGCAAAAAAAATCATGTTTTATTTTTATTTTTACATTAAGACTTGTTTCTTCTGATTATTTTAACCTAGACCCCCATAATGGGCTCAGTAAAATAAGGAAAATAAATATCTGAGGGTTTATACTTTGGCTTAAACTTAGACTTAAAACAAGTAAACAAAAAGTGTAATAAGCCTTTAATGACTCATAAGATTACTCTGGTCTACGAGGAGTCATATAAAAGCAGTCCATCTACAGGTTATCTCAGAAATCTCCTTTTGTTAAATCTGTCATCTTCCTACCTTCTGTTATTTCCTCTGATTCTACAACTTTCTTAGTCTTCTTCTTGTTTGGTGATTTGGGTGAGCGTTTGGTTGTTGATTTGATGGACTGAGGTGCTCCCGCAGGCTTAGGCGCAGTCTTTGCAGATGGTGGTGATGTGGGGCTAAGCACTGAGTCCAAGCAAGACAGGTTGGTTAACATCTTGTTTCATCAGCAACTCTAACTGAAAGGCATGGGTGCATCTGGCTTCAAGAATAGATGCTGGTGAAAACCAGTGCAGGCAGGCTCTAGCCCAACACTAATGGCTGCAAACCAATTAATTATGAGGATGCACTGCTATAAAACATTGGTTCTCCAATTGTTGTAGGTTATGACAGGGAGCAAAGGCTCAGGAGTCAGAAGACCCGAACTCCATTCCTAGGCATGCAAGGCTCTCTCTTCCACTTGACCTTGGGTGAAAGGGCTAACTCCTTTTGAACTTTGTTTTCTTGTTTGCAAACTGAGATGTTTATTCTAAATGATTTCTGGAGGTATTGGCCTGTCTGAAAAGTAGTTGACTTTGTAAACCCCACCCTTTGTTGGCTTCCTTCTGTGGTGATAAAAATAATTACTGCATATGGATGACGGTATTTGTGTTCTCGAAAAGAAAAATATCACGATTATGTTTTTCCTGATTTCATATTCATTTAAATCAAATGATGCCAATGTACCTTTGATGTTTTTTAATTACAAAAGTTCTGCATGAATATTTGTCTCTTGTAAACGCTTAACAATCTCCCATTATTCATTTCTCAAAATTCGTTGCCCTGCCCCACGTCAAACAACTATTAATGGTTCGATGTGTATCTTAAATGTTTCATCACTCCCTCCTCCCACCTCTTTTCATGTCCAGAAGAGACGACAAGGGACATGTTTTGGTCATTAGGAACTAGAAGAAAAGGAGAGGGACTTCTGAAAGATTAGAAAGCAGAGAATAGTGGGGATGGTCTGGGTAACGGAGCATTGTAAGCAATCCCGCTGCTCTTCCCAAACGTCCCCTCAGTAGCTTCTCGCTGCAATCTCTACACACTGACACCGTACCTCTTCCTCTTCGCACCCAACAAAAACACCAAGTCCCTCAATTTGAGAAACAGTTCTGCCACATGCTAGCTAGTGATCTTACGCAAAACTCTTAACGTCTTAGACCGTTTTCTCACCCGCATTCATAGCTTGACTGCTATGATGCCTTCAATTCTTGAAATGTTATGATGTTGAGATACCTAGAAGCTGACAAGCAGTATCTGTAGCAATCTTGAAATAACTGAGAGGTGAGTTGCAGGATAGTTTGGCTGTTAATATATTTTTAAAAAAATGAAGTATTGAAGCTCTTGGTGGTTCCTTATATTCATTTGGGACCCTGACTATCTCTGGGAAGTCTGTAAATGAAGCATTACCTTCACCAGTTTCCCCCCCTCATTAACTTCTATGTGAATTTCAGGCAATCTGACCCACTGCTTAGTACCATAAAGCATTGTCTTTATTAACTGGTTCTCTCAACGCTTCCTCATTCTCTAACCATCCTCCCTCCCCACCCGTCCTCTGCCCAGAATAAATTCTTAGTTTTCTGTCTCACAGCCAAAACAATTATCAGGGCAATCAGCAAATATGTAGCACTTATCATGGGTCCTTCTGAAAGCTGCCAGAACTCCGCGTGCGGAGTTTTTGACTACAGGGTGTTGTCTCCTTTATTTCGGGAATGCTTTCCAATGAAAACATTGAACAGTTAAGAAATGTTTCTCCACTGTTGGAAAGAAGCAGAAGGTGCCGGCTTGTTTAAATAAAATGATAAGATGATGCAAGCAATGCTTATTTTCACTTTTACCTCCACAACTATTCCTGTTTTTAACAAAGTAGGATTTAAGAACGAACATTTGGTGAGAGCAAGGCATCCACTGTTTCAGTATATTTTTAAAATCTTGTTTTCTGTGAAATTTAGAGGGTTTAATTATATTCTCAGAGTACTCCTTCAGGACCTATAACCAGAGATTTTAAAGCGGGAATATCCCTTTTTATCGACTATCACACACAGGTACTTGGAGAGAGAGTATTGACGTGACTATCAAACGGGAAGAGACATAAAACGAACAGTTCGCAACTTCTTGGTAGGTTTGCCTGTAAACGTTACCTAACTCATAAACGTACTAGTTCAAACAAACTGAAAGTGTTGATTCTCTCCTTAAATACACATTCAAAACCATTAAAGCCAAAAAAAAGCAGATAGCTCAAAGGACAGCTGACTTGGTAGGGTCCACACCATTCGGGTGAGATGAGAAATCACCAACTGAGTCGGTTACTGGTGATTTAACCTGAAATGGAACCACACCTGAAGAAAAAAGCATGTATTACTCATGTCCTGTTCTCTCTCTCTTTTACTCAAATGGCGACCTCTTGTGCTCCTGGGGCCTAGCTGAGCTGGGCCTGCTGTCAGAAGACGCTTTCCTTTAACTCATTTTGGAAAAAACAAAATTAATATGAAATAACTTATACGTTAGTAAAGTCAGGACCTTAGATGAACTGTGTGTTAGACATTATCCGTGAAGCTTAGGTAGTTGGCACAGATCTGGCTGCACCAGAAGCACCGATGTACTGTGAGGCTTACCTTCTTCGCAGAAATCTTCATAATCCGGACAGCACTTGCCGTACGTCTTACATTGGGAGTCACAGTCACACTCCCTCCCTCTTTCAAAGGACTCAAAGCAGCGGCCTTTACAGGAAAGATCTACCCAGAGCAAAACAAAACGTTATGGATTATTGATGACACAGCCACGCCCAGGTATGAAGAGCCATTTTCCACCTTGCAGCTGACTAGAGCTCCAAAAATGCATTTCCAAGTTCTTTATTTGGAATTTGGAAAATGGATGGCTTCCCAAGTGGAGATAGCCCAAGTCAAGAAAGAAATATGGTGATTGAGGGAAACCTTTCTTGCCCTTCAATCCTCCCAGAGAGACCCCAGTGCTCCCTTAGTTCTTCCCCGGGATGGACAATGGAAACTTGGGAAATGTCTCAATAGTAAATTACCCATCCTGTAAAATCCCCCCATCCTCTCCTCTCACCACTGCTTTGTAAGACATGTTTGATAATCGAATGTTCAGATCCAGAACAATATATTCCAAAGAGCTGGCTTCATATAAATGGGTCACTGTTTATTTGTAACGCAGAGACCTTTATTATGATAAACCGGGCAAGATTTCATCCTAATCCCTGGCATGGACTATGTGAGAGAGACCTGCTTATTTCACAAAAAGCCTTGGTTAGAGGTACAATGACTCCATGAGCCGAGCTGAAGTAATTACCTTATATAACACATACATTGTACAACAATATATTTATCAGCTTCACATGCAAATTCTAAAACATATATGACTTTAAAACAATTTTAGTTATAATTTTCATAAACTGAATATGAAATGCTTCTGTGTTAACAAATTGGCCCCAAAATATGCTCAAGTGAAATACTACTCATAGTTTAAAATTCAGATCCTTTGGGTATTAACGGAAACTCATAATTAAACACTCATGTATTACCTTTAAAGTGCCCTTTTCAGGTACTTTAGAACAATGCTAATATAAAAAAAAAGTCAAGTAGTAGATAAGCTTATTTTATGTCCATGGAGTCTTTTGATGTAACTTTTGAAGGGTCCTACCCCTAAACAATTACATCCCTGCTTGGGAGTAAATGATCACTCATTACTACTTTCTCAATAACTCCTGAGTCACAGTGTTAAGTCTCTATTGAAAACAAGACAGTTTACTTCACACGAGTCAATAACCTTATACAAGTGACAGATTTCCAGGCTCCCGTTCGCCTCCCCCAGTAGACACCATCCTTAGCTATAGCACACTGCGACATTTATGCAAGTGAAGGGAAAGGCACTTAAGCAAAAAGTAGTGAAATAATGTGAAAACGACACAGCAAGGGGGCACAAAGGAACTGTCAAGAACAGTTTTGCTTGACAGAGAAGACACCAACTCTCAGGACTTACCCACAGTGCAGACTCTCTTGAAATCAGGGCAGCACTCCATGTAGTGTTGACAGTTATAATCACAGTTGCAGGGGGTATCTCTAGAATACCCTTCCCCACATCTCCCTGCACAGCTTGATAAATCTAAAATTATACAATATAGTGTAAACATGGCCAAACCACTGTATAGAAAGGGCGAGATCTAATGAGGACGACAAAGCCAATTGGTGGGAGAGAATTTTTTGACTGGGAAAGGCTAGGAATGACAGCTATAAATAGACCCAGGTAATCTTTGCCTGAACGTTTATGTGGTCTTCGTCATTCCACTTTATTCTTTACTAGACTGAGAGGATAAATACACTTTTGAAAACCAAGCAAAGTAATAGCCTTGCACCCCTCCTGGGGGAGGAGTGGCAGCTACAGCTCTACGGCTGCTGCTATGAGGCCACTTGCCATTACATTAGCATCTCTGTGGTGGGCACTGAGTCATACATTATCTCTAATGCTTATGAAAAGGTTGCCAGGAGAGTATCATATCGGTCGCTTCTTTTTAGAGATAAAGAAGCTGAAATATTGAAATTTTAATAACTTGCTCAAGGGCACCCAGAGAGAGAAGAGACCCAGTGCATATGCACTACGATTCAATTAATACCTGCTAATTATTTGTATTGACCCCTTTCACGCTCAGAAGAGTCCCGATTTGAATAATACATTATAGTAATCTTAAGTCAACAGCCCATTTAGAATTTGAACTCTGATACATCTGTTTCTAAAGCCTAAACTTTTTCAAGCCAGTCACGTTGCCTCTTATTCTTGATGATGAGTTTAAAGCAAGCTGGTTATGGCTTCCTCTTCTTTTTATTGGTGGGGATAACTGGGTTCTTTAAATATTGGGGAAGTCAGATGTTCACAACTACTGCTAAAGTGAGTAAAAAATAGATAACTCTTGCAATTCTGTCTGGATATCAATATAAAGGTCATGGACAGAGTTATTCTTGGTAAAACAAAACAAGAACAAAAGCATAATTATCCTCAAATGTATTTTGAAAATCATTTGGAAAACACCTAGAAAACCTCCCTGAGAGATAACCACAGAAAGGTAACAATTGAATCCATCTCTGGAATAGAAATTGGCAGGTGCAATGTTCTAAATCCATAGAGAGACTTTGAAGCACACTGAAAGAAAACTCAAAATAATGAGTCCAAGAAAGTCAGTCTTAATATGCAAATACAACATTAAATATTAGGAGAACTTTCAGAATTTTTTGCATACATATGCGCACAATACAAACAAAATGCATATATAGTGTATGTATGTAAATACATATATTATATATAAACAAAAAAAGAAAATGGGAACAGGTTGAGAAAGCAAGAAAAGCAGACAAACAACATCAAAGGGTTATTCTTCTACAGTTAGCAGATTTCTGAAATAGGAAATCAAATATCTTTATAGGCAAAATGTATTTTAATAGATTAAATGTCTGTCCTACTTTTATTGTTGTTAATTTCGACAACTAATTTTAAATTCTTTTGTTTAAAGGAAAGTAAAACTATTTTAGTGTGCAATTGATTCTATTACAAAGGAGAGGTGGATTAGGAAATATACCCACTGTTGTGAACCTTGAAATTTTACTATGAGAGAGGAGAAGAGTTTGGAAATACCAGAGCAGTCACAATTCCTTCTTAAATATTTATATTTCCTTTCGTGTGTTTCCCATCTTTCTTATCTAAGTGATTCTGAAACTATGTCCATGGCACACAGTTATCGCTCATGCTCAGGTTCATGAGAATTTTAATTATTTTACTGAAAATATCTATTTTATAAATGTAATTTCATAATAATCATGAGCCTTATGTAAAATGACATGCACATCTGTGTAAGTCCATATCTGGATGAACTGTCCTTATAAGAAAGAGAGAGAACTTTCAAGATGAATAAAATGCCACTGGAAATATTGCAAATGTTCATTGTAACATATCTATATCTACATTGCACCAAAACGAGTTATTTATCAATAATTTATTTGATGTAAGAGATTAGTTAGATTTCTTTGTAAACATGTACATAAAAATTATATGCTATTTAAATATTGTTTTTTATGTTAATTTGATGATATTGTATCATTCCAGTGATATCTATATATTTTTAAACTTTTGGGAGACCCATGGAAATAACACAAAAATTATTCTATAGGAAAACTCAAAACTTCTTGAAAGATTTCATAATACATTAGAAAAAAATGACAATTCCAAAATGCTTACAAATAAATATGTTACGTACACGTTACAAAATTTTAAGGTTGAACTATGCATTAAACTTAAATATAAGTTTGTAGAAATCTATTTCAACATAAAAGTCAGAAGTGAATGATTAGCAATCATAGTGAAATAAAACAATTTTTGATGTTTAAGTTACCTTGAGAAGAAACTTGCTGAATCAAGGAAACAGAAAGCAGCAGCAACAAGTAAATGGGAAGTATTTTCCTCTCCATGGTTGTTCTCAGGTACCGAGCCTTCGCTGAAAATGAACAAATAAGTAAATATCAGAAAATACTCTTAAATTTCACCACTAACTTATGCCTATGCTGCATATAGAGTTTCAGTAACTTTTAAAATGCAATTTAATGATAACACCATCCCATCCTTGAAACAAGACTTTTAAAAGTAATTAGCTTTAATTCTATAGTAAATATTTGACCATTAGATGTAATCTTATGCAGAAAAGAATCATCAGTCACCATCTCAGTCATGTTACTGACCATTTGAATATTTTAGAATTCCACAAAATAGAATACAGACTTATCTTAAAACTCTATTCAAATTAGAATATGTACTTACAATATAAGGTTTAAGTCCTATCTTGGGGGAAAAATAACCAGGTTCAGTAAAATTCAATTTAATAAATACAAGGAGTTATTGTTCCAACTTTCCCTTAACTATCAATATCAATTTATAAGTTTCCCACAGGTGTGCTGCATAAATATGATCTTTTTCGTAACTTTCCAACTACTATCCTTATAAATCTTTTTCAAATATCTTTAATAAAGTTTATCCCTATTGAATTGAAAACCCATTTAATTCCAGGAAGCAAGTTAACGTTGACACTTACCGGTAAGAGGAGAGATGAGTTTCTCCAAAGTCCTGGAAGTCTTATATATCAGTACAAATACATTGGGATGAACCAATTTGTCCAAAGGTTAGACAAAATCAACAGTGACAACCTATGAAATCAAAGTTTCCTCATTTATTGGAAGAGAGCCCAGATGACTAGACTTGGGCAACATCTGGAAAACACTTCCATTAAGAAAAATGACTACTACAAAATAAATTCAGATTTATTGGCCCAAACACACTTCTAATTTCTAAGTGAAGTGAACAAATTGTTCTGAGATGCTAAATCACTCTGGCAGGCTTTGACTCGTGTATTGAAACAGCAACTTTAAAATGTCAAATGCTGGTATCATGGCTTTCTTTTTTTCTCCCCCAGCTGGTCTAGCAAAGAGTAGTTTCGAAACTTGTCTAGTGATAGTTGTGGCATGTATGTTCTGAACTTATACTATTAAACCAAATGTACATTTTCCTTGAGTATTTTCATTTTCACGGAAAACAGAAAATCTGCTCTCAATTACCTATAGGTGGATGATTCACACTGGATTTTCAAGGTTCCTTTACCATGTAAAAACCTGCTTAATAATTGTATCACTAACTCCCTTAGTTCCTTTGTTTAAGTCTAGCAGTGTTTGGAAAAAGGCCTTTTGAAATTACTCATTTAGATTTCTTGCCACAGAGAAAATGTGAACTATCAACGTTGCAGAGCTGAGCCAGCTCAATTTAAGATTTTACCCCATTTTCGCATGCAATATTCCTGTTCAAAGCCCATCTACCTACATAAGACCTTGCTTATGTACTAGCATTTCCCTGAAACCTTCTCCAGTTAATCCAAACCACATCCAGAATCATAGTCTCATAGTCAACAAATGTACTGTATTTTATTGGAATTATCTGTTCATCTCTTTTCTTCCAACCCACACCCCCGTCCCAACACACTGTGATTTTCCCAAGGAAAACCAACATCTATGTCTTAATTCTATTGCCAACATCTAGTCCGGTGCTTCACCAAGGCTGTGTTTCACATGTTCTTTGAAAGAAACTTGTAACCTGGATTCCCCCGTGTGCCATATATTTGGTAGGTGCTTGGCACGTGGGGTGTCATGCGGGGTCTCTGGTCCCACTCCCCACATAAGAACACAGGATATGGTAAGGCCAAAAAGGAACACCCACGGAGCCATAGATAGGGGAGTCATACCACTATAGTCTCACTGGTGGCTGGGTTGGAGACACAGGAGGCAGGAACCACACTATCCGCAACCCGCCGTCCATTTGTCTCTGCCAACCAACCTCACTTGCCAGCTGCAATCCGCCTCTCTGCAATCCGTAATCCACACACCACCACACCACACCACTACACCACTATACCACCACCTCACTGGCGTAGCCACGGCAGTTATATCAGTGGCTAATGGCTAACCAGTAACAGCCGATGGCCAACTAGTCACAGCTGATGGCCATGTACTATGTGAGCCAGACCTTTCTATGTGAGGCCAAGCGCCTGGAAACTATTCTCTGGGGCTCTGTCCCCACAGTGTTGCATTTAATTATCACAGAATGCTTTTCATTTTAATATAATCATCCACATTTTACAAATAAAATGAAGACCCACAAATGAAGAATCTGTGACCCATCTGAGAACACATAAGGAGTAGGAGCCAGAGTGAAGGTTTGAACCCATGTCTTTATTTTAAGTTCCATCACGTTTCCACTACATCCAGCTCCCTTTTGCTCAAAGCCAACTCTCAGTACTTAATCATAGTACTAAATTTTACTCCTTCATGTGTATATGTGGGTTTATGAAATTGTGACCTTAGTAAAAACAGAAATTATGATAAAACCATCTCTTTTGTCTCCACAATGCTCATTCTGGGCTAAATACATAAGGTATAGGGACAATTTAGAGACTATCTGCTCTTTGAAAGAAGCTAACCTCTAAATAATCTTCTTTTTCTGGGATCTACCTTTTTAGGGGTATTTCCGTATTTCCCTTTTAGCTGCTTTTATATATATGTGATCTTGTCACATCAACCACAGCTGATAGGATTAGCGGCAGAAACCCGAATTTAACTGGGCCAATATTCTTCCCTATTCTAGAAATTTGGAACAGCAATTCAGAGATTTCAAGTCTGTCTATGTAGAGGTTTAACATGTAAACAAAATTTCTGTCCATGGTCTGAAAAAGTAGAGAAGGTCCTTCAGAATAAAGAGAGGGAAACGAATGAAGCAGTCGTGCAGAGAGGGGCAGAGAGGGCTGTGAGAGCTTCTGGGTCTTGGTTACTCTTTGTTCCTGAGACTCAGATGCCTTCTCGCTCTGTATCTTTATGGAAGAATGCCCCTGTGGGGTTGAAGCTGGCTAAAGACGCTTTCTGTCACTAAGCAGTATATACTAGATCCTGCATCAAATTCTCTAGAAATGCATCAAATTCTCTTAATTCTTAATTTTACTGAGATAAAGAGGGGGACGCTTTGCGACTTTTTCAAGTCAGTCCTTGACAGTGTTCCCTTATTATTTGTTTGACATGCTGGGAATACCAAAATAGCAGATACAGAGATACACGCAGACACATATTCTTAAAACAAATATAAATTGCTTTCTGATTATTGCCTATTAGAACTACCTGTACTATAATTTTCTTCCTGTAGACAAATTCATTATAATGATGGAAAGCGACATTCTTAAACTGGCCGAATAATCTGCTCTAGTAATGTGTTCTTAAGTCCAAGCTCTTGGCTTGGAGAACTGACAAATAAAGCAAAACACACAGGGGGTGGCCGGTTAGCTCAGTTTGTTAGAGCACGGAGCTCTTAACAACAAGGTTGCTGGTTCGATCCCCACATGGGTCACTGTGAGCTGCACCCTTCACAATTAGGTTGAAACAACTCCTTGACCTGGAGCTTGTGGGTACTGGAAAAACACACTTAAAATAAATAAAAGTTTAAAACACACTATTACAGGCAATCTATTAACACATTCTCATTGTCGTCAGATATGTTTTCTTTGTATAATAAAGTATGAAAAAGAATGAGAAACCTTTCTCAAATGTCAAGTGCATGAGATGTAACTTATAAATACCTGATCTGCACAATTGTATTGGGTATTGAGGCTGTCTGGGTAAATAAAGTCTGCCCCTAAATCATGGAGGCCTTTAAATTTCATCTATTAAACGTATCTTTATAAACTGTACTCAATGCTTCATTCTGCAAATTCTGGACCATTTAACCTTTCTTGCTGATTACACAGCAATTGTTGCATTAGGTTACAGATTCCCTCTGAGATTTCTCATTAAACGTATTTTCTTTTCTTTTCTTTTTTTTATTTGGGGAAGGGGAGCAGGACTTTATCGGGGAACAGTGTGTACTTCCAGGACTTTTTCCAAGTCAAGTTGTTGTCCTTTCAGTCTTAGTTGTGGAGGATGCAGCTCAGCTCCAGGTCCAGTTGCTGTTGTTAGTTGCAGGGGCCACAGCCCACCATTGCTCCAACCAACAGCCATCTGGCACTGGCCCATATAGGAATGGAACCGGCAGCCTTCAGCTTTAGGAGCATGGAGCTCCAACCGCCTGAGCCACCAGGCCGGCCTCCAGGGTATTTTCTTAATGGTCACTTAAATCTCGTTTAATTGAGATAAAATTATGGCAGGATTGGTTTTGGTATGGAGGAGGAGGGGAGAGTAAAAAGTGGAGAGGACATAGATATCATTGCATCCTCTACTCATTTTCTAGGCATAATTTTCGCACACTTTGCCCTCATGCACTTCAGTTTCTGTACTTGGCAGGAACACAGTGCTGCCTTCAGAGATTCAGCTGTGTTTAGGGATATTTTCTCTGCTGTAAATTATCCCAGACTGTTGTGCCTTACTATTTGGTGTGCTCTGTCTCCATCCTTGCTGTTAGCTGTCACTTGGTCCGTAGAGCCAGTCTGTCTGTACCTAGTGGCTTCTCTCCACCTTTCCATGTCTTTGATGTGTTTCATTTTCTTCCAGCAGCAGCCTAGGAAAAATGGAAGCATGCCAGGGGAAAACCACAGATGCAAGCTGGCTCTTTATTGCCCCAATGTCGTTCACAATGCTAAGGTAGTGTACTCTAGAAGCAAAATAACTCCTCTCCTCTCCGATGGCATTGACTAGAATTTGGAGACTCCCTCTGTCTGTCTTGTTCATGGCATTTTCACAAATGGGAGAGGGGTGTGGCTTATTTTCTGGTTTTGAGCAAAAGTCTAACCATTCGATAAAGAAAACATTATTGTATTTGCTTTTGGAAATTGTGGCAGTCTGATAATTACTTCTGATCTTTTCTACCCTTTTCTAGCTTCCCAGCTAGAAATGGCATCGCCCAGCTTCCCTTCAGTTACGTGTGGCTGATGACTGTTTTCTCCAACGAAATGTGAATCGAAGGGATATGTGCAACGTTCCCTCTACTTTCCCAACAGGAAATTACTTGACCTGGCCTTCCTCTTTTTCTGCCTTCATGCAGACTGGAAGGCAGGTGTCAGAGACCAACCATGATCATACAGACAAGTATGGCAGCCTAAGGAATAGTGTCTTTTATGGGGCACACATGAGCTCCCTCTGCCTGGACTAGCCAGAGAGTTGCATAAAAGGAAATAAATCTCCATTTGACTTGAGCAGCTCTGACTTGGGGTCTTTTTGTTACATCAATTTAAATATTACCTTAATATAGACATCCTAGGAAATTGCCAAATATTTATAGAAATTATATTTTAAAAATTGATTTGTGTACCAAACAGCAGTGTAAATGAATGAACTCATGGTAATGAACTGTTGATATTGGAAAGGCAGAGAGGTAAATTATTTTTATTTGTAGATGACATGACTGGGTATGGCGAAAATCCTGAGGCATCTACAAAAAGCTTAGAAACGTGTGTATTTAGCAAGATCCTAGGATACAAGATCATTAACAAAATTGATGTTGAGGTCATTTCAATGCATTAACTCAGATGCGTTGCCTTTTTTGAATGTTCAGGGAATAAGAGTTCATTCATTTTTCATTTGTTCAATTCTTTCGATGAGCAAATAGTGTTCACTACATGCCAGCCCTGGTGTGAATGGCTGGGGACACATATACAGAGGGTGCCCAAAAAATGTACACACATTTTAAGAAAGGAAAAAACTATTAAAATTGTAATACTCAATACATACTGATAACAAAGGTGAATACAAGTCACGTTTGACGTCTGCAATTACAAGAGGTGCTCAAAGTGGTTACCATCAGCGTCCAGACACTTCTGATTATGGCGAACTACTGCTTGAACAACATTGACCAAAGTGTCCACGTGTATACATTTTTTTAGCATCCCCATTATATGCAAAATAGAGTCTCTGGTCCCTAATATTTCTTGGTCCAGTAAAGGAGCCAGACATTTATTTATTTATTTATTTAATAGACTTTATTTTTTTAAAGCAATTTTAGGTTCACAGCAAAACTGAGTGGAAGGTACATTGTGTTCCCATATTACCCCCATCCACACACACACACACACACACACACACACCAACTGCCCCTACTGTCTACATCCCTTCCCAGAGTGGGATGTTTGTTGCAATCAATGGACCTACACTGATGCATCACTGTCACCCAAAGTTCATAGTTTTCATTAGGGTTCACTCTTGGTGTTGTACCTTCTATGGGTTTGGACAAATGTACAATGACATGTACCTACCATTATGGTATCACACAGAGTAGTTTCACTGCCCTAGAAAGCCTCTGTGCTCTGCCTATTCCTTCCTCTTTCCCCCCTTTCCTTGTCTAGAACATCATACAATTGGAATCATACAGTATGTAGCCTTTTCAGATTGGCTTCTTGCACTGAGTAATATGCATTTAAGTTTTCTCCATGTCTTTCCATGGCTTGATAGCTCATTTTAAAAAGATTTTTACTAAAATATAGCTAACATACAATATTATATTAGTTTCAGGTGTACATCGTAGTTATTCAACAGAACCCACATGGCACTATACATAGTTAATACTATATTATTGATTATATTCCCTATACTAAAGAAGTGATCATAATAAGTCCAGTAACCATCTGACACTGTACCATGCTACCACACAATTAGTGACTATATTTATTATGCTGTACATTACATCCCCAAGACTTATTTGTTTTATACCTGGAAACTGGAACCTCTTATTCCCCTTTATCTTCCCCCCTTTTAAATATTTTAATTACAGTTGATATTCAATATTATATTAATTTCCGGTGTACAGCATAGTGGTTAGACATTCATGTAATTCACAAAGCGATCCCCCTGATTAATACCCACCTGGCACTAAACGTAATTGTTACCATATTACCAACTATATTTCCTATGCTTTACTTTACATCCCCGTGACTATTTTAAAACTACTAGTTTGTATTTCTTAATCCCTTCATCTTTTTCACCCTGCTTCCACACCCCCCCATCTATCACCCCAATAGATCTAGTATCTATCTGACACCATACATAGTTATTACAATATTATTGACTATATTCCTTATGCTGTACCCTACATCCCCATGAACTAATGTGTAACAATGAATTTGTACTTCTTAATCCCTTCCTCTTTTTCACATACCTCCAACCCCCTTCCCATCTGGCAATGACCAAAATGTTCTCTGTATCTATAAGTTTCTATCTGTTTTGTTTGTTTATTTTGTTTTTTAGATTTTACACATATAAGTAAAATCATATGGCATTTGTCTTTCTCTGTCTGACTGTACTCAGCACAATACCCTCTAGGCCCATCCATGTTGTCGCAGATGGCAAGGTTTCATTCTTTTTTATGACCAAGTAATATTCCATTATATATGTGTACCACCTATTCGTTATCCATTTCTCCATGCAGGGACACCCAGGTTGCCTTCATAGCTTGGCTATTGTAAATAGTGCTGCAATGAGCATATGGATGCACACGTCCCCTCAAAGTAGTATTTTGATTTCTTTGGATAAATACCCAGAAGTGAGATTACTAGGTCTTTCTTTATCCTTGTTATAGTCTTTGTTTTAAAGTCTATTTTTCCTATTAAGTATTGCTACTACAGCTTTTGTTTGTTTGTTTCCATTTTCATGAAATATCTTTTTCCATCTCTTTACTTTCAGTCGATCTGAAGTGAGTCTTGTAAGCAGCATATTTAAGTCTTGCTTTCTTATCCATTCAGCACCCCCTATCTTTTTATTGGAGCATTTAATCACTTTACATTGAAAATAATTCTTGACAGGTATGTAGTTATTGCCATTTTATCATTCATATTTTTATTTTTTTAATTTTTTTCATCTTAAAGAAGTCCCTCTAAGATTTCTTGTAATACTGATTTGGTGGTGATGAACTCCTTTAGCTTTTTCTTGTCTGGGAAGCTCTTTCTCTGTCCTTCAATTCTAAATGATAGCTTTGGTGTGTAGAGTAATCTTGGTTGTAGGTCCTTGCTTTTCATCACTTTGAATATTTCCTGCCAATCCTTCTGGCCTGCAAAATTTCTGTTGAGAAATCAGCTGATGGTCTTATGGGAGGTCTCTTGTAGATAACTAACTGCTTTTCTCTTGATGTTTTTTAAATTCTCTCTTTGTCTTTAAACTCTGGTATTTTAATTATAATGTGTCTTGGTGTTGGCCTCTTTGGGTTCATCTTCTTTGGGACTCTCTGTGCTTCTTGGGCTTGTATATCTATTTCCTTTGCCATGTCAGGGAAGTTTTCCACCATTATATTTTCAAATCATTAGGTTTTCAATTCTTTACTCTCTCTTCTCCTTCTTGTACCCCTATAATGCAAATGTTGGTATGCTGAATGTTGTCCCAGAGGCCCCTTAATCTCTGATGTTTTTGAATTTGTTTTTCTTTTTGCTGTTCTGATTGAGTGTTTTTCTTTTTGCTGCTCTGATTGGGTGTTTTCTGCCATCTTATCTTCTAAATTGCTGAGTAGATCCTCTGCTTCCTCTAACCTTTTATTGATTCCCTCTAATGTAGTCTTCATTTCTATTATTGTATTCTTTATTTCTGACTGGTTCATTTTTATGTTTTCTATCTGTTTGTTGAAGTTCTCCCTGAGATCATTGAGCTTCCTAATAACCGGTGTTTGGAACTCTGTATCTGTTAGGTTGTTTGTCTCCATTTTGTTTAGTCATTTTTCTGGAGCCCTGTTCTGTTTTTTTATTTGGGACATGTTTCTTTGTTTCCCCATTTTGGCTACCTCCCTGTGTTTGCTTCTACGTATTAGGAGGGACTGCTATGTCTCCCAGTCTTAGTAGGGTGGCCTTATGTAATAAATGTGCTGTGGGGCTTAGTGGAGCAGTTATCCTGGTTACCTGAGCTGTGCACTCCAGTTGTGTTCCTTGTGTGGATTGTGTGTGCCCTCTTCTTATAGTTGACCTTTGGTTGCTATTTGCATATCAATGGGAGGGACTGACCCTCAAGCTCACTGGTTTTGAGGACTGGCTGTGAATACAGTGGAAAAGTTGTGGTATAGGGGCAGATCCTACAGACCATGATCTGCGGCAGCAGGGCTCTGGTGCCTGCCCAACATTATTGGGCAGTGTCATCCTTGGAGGCAGCTGGGTGATGCTCCACCTCATTTTGTAGCTGGCCACTGGATGCATCAGTCCCAGTGCCACCTGTGAGGGGTGCCACTGCAGGTCAAGTTCAGGCACAGCTCATGCCCCATGGGGGGACACCTACATAACTTTATTTATATTTCTAAAATGGCATTTTACACTAATCAATATCCATCTTTCCCACTAGGTCACTAGGTTAAGTTTCTTCAAGTTTCCAGCATGATTACATCATGATCATTTTGCAGTTTCTTCTTGTATCTGATTACTGCTTTATATCTGCTTGTTGAATTCAACTTAAATTTACCATCTTTCTCCTAATGGCCACTTTGCCATCGTATCTCTGTTTTCTAGCGTCTATCAGTAAGCTTTGTGCTCATCTTGGTCTACATCACTTGAATTCCAGAAGTCAAGGAAGCGTACTATGTAACAGCTCAGACAAAATTATTACAAATTTATTTTCCAGTAGCCGACATGAGTAATTGCCACATAACTCTTTAAGTGAGTGAAAGTGAATTGTGGTGATATAACACCTCTATGTGACAAATACTTGGGAATTGGGAAATTCAGAAAGGGAGCAAAGTTTGGGTGTGGTTGAAAGGCCACAGATAGGTGGGATAGGAGGGAAGTCTCCCAAGAGACAATTTGAGGCTAGTTCATTGAGTCATTCCAAAGCTGATTGTACAACACTTCATAATAATCCGTGTAAGATCCCTTTCCCTGCAATGTTAGCTAATTTCTGTCAAAAGGATTAGGAGGCAGGACATTTGAATTGCCTCAATGAAGCTTTTATTAAGCTTGATAGAGAAAACCCAAACAGAAGTTTACATTAGGACTCAGCATTTCCCCCTCTCTTGATCCTTCTTGCTGATCTTTTAAGAAACTAGACATCAGAGGATCTTTACGTCTTTGGGGGCTCAACAGATGTTGGCTGAACACATTGATAAATAAAGCTCACTGCTAATATTAGCACTGCTCTGCTTCTCCATTGGACTGGGAAGGAGGGCCTTGGTATTTAAGAGGCCCTGGGTTCTTTGTATGTGTCCATTAGACCTCAAGAGTGAAGGGATGAGCAGGTAGATGAAACAAATGGTCATTTATCCTTTTATTTGTTCTCTGCTCTTTCCACAAAAGAAATGGAAGTCAAATTGTTTTGGTACCCCAAGTCCTCCTTGAAGTAGTTTAATGAGGAGCTATGCCCTTTATGAAGGCAAAGTCAAGGTCACAGTCAGGCTATGGACAACACTCCCTCCCACATTTATTGAGTACCAAGTAGGTACCAGGGACTTAATTATCACTAAAGCAAAAGAAACATAAATAAAATCAAAACAAGACAAAACAGCAAAATAGGATTATTATTATTATTATTATTATTATTATTATTATTATTCTCTTTACACAAGGAAACTGAGCATCAGAATTTCAGCAGCTTTTCCTATGAAAATGGAAGAGACAGGATTCCAAGCCTACATTTATAAGTAGATTTCTTTTAATATTATATCCCAAATTCCAACATCAAATTACTTCGGATCTTTAAAAAATTTTCCAGTTTGAAAGACAGATATGACTTCCTCCTTCATAGATGGGCTGTCCTGAAGAATTCAGCAGAATATACCAAGTAACTCTAAGCTTTTAATTTTCTTTTTTATTTAACTGTAAGAAGATTTTGATTGATAAAAGAAAAGCATTCACTTATAATTTTACCACCCTAACACAGCTATTTATATTCTTACATATTCTCTTGCAGATTTGGTCCCTATGCAATTAAAATTTTATATATTCAAGATCAATAATAATTTATATTTTTAATTTTTTACTTATTAAACTAGCAAACATGTTTATGTTTTTTCATAATTGTCATGGTAATTCTTATATTTCTTATATAATACTCCATGTATTTGAGATATCATATTTTAATTTCATTAAACTATTTCTCTATTGTAAGAATATTTTTGGCTATTTTGTAATAAAAGTATACATATAGTTTTTTTCTTCTATTAAAGACAACCTGGGGGCTCTACATAGAAAATGTTGGTAACTTGCACTTTTTGTATTTTGGAGGTTCAAAGAGGCAGACGTAGAAGCAGTCCAAGCTCCAGCTGCATAAATTTAAACTTTGAGTCCTAAAGAAAAAATTTCTATCATGCAGCCAATAATTAATTGTCCCCTCAAAACTTTTTGTAATATATTATGAAGTCTCCTCCTAGTGGCCAGTGTACAAGTCTAGTCTGTTTAAAAGAAATAGCCTCTCTTTGTCCTAATTTCTATAAAGCCTCTGACTCTAAATACCATGATTCTTAGGATTGAGCATGCCTTCATAATGAAATTGAATTTAGTAAATATCAATGGTAAAGCCTTAGGGTTAAACTTTCTCTTTTGCCTTCACAATTATTATTTTGAATAACTATATTTATTTCAATATTTCTTTAACAATACTCTATTATTGACCTCTATACAAGTTTCTTCCAGTTCTTTTGCTTATGATTAATGGTTTAATAAACCTGTTTTCATACAGTTTGTATTGAACTTCACCTTTAAAGTAAATTATTAAGAGTGGGAAAATTTTTATGATTTATGATAATTATTGTTAAATTATCTTGCCATCTAGAGTGTAAGTTCATCAAAGGCAAGAAAACTGTCTCATATACAAGTACATTTATATCCCTAGCACATAGCAAAGCATTTACACGGAAGAAGTGTTTGATAAAATATCAAGTTGAATGTAATGAAACTGTAAAATTGTCACAGGTATTTTTAAAATTATTTTTTCTGCCATCCAGTAATGGAAAACAATCCTTGTTTATTTTTCCATCTGACAGCACGCATTTGTAGAAATGAGACTTAACTGGTGGATGTGATCTCTGGCCTTGGAAAGCAGGTTGTAAAAACCCAGTAAGATAAGGAACCATGCTGGGAAACAACATGATTTCTGAAGGAACCTTCCAGAGCTCAGGAAAGTTATTATCACCTCTCTATTACACTGAAAACAGAAACAGCTATCTGCTTTGGTTCTTTTTTTTTTTTTTCTTATCTTAAAACACATTGCTAGATATGAAAGTTAGCAGATAAACACAGAAGGTTAAAGTTGAAGCATGCAGCCAAAAACTAATTTTTTTTCCCCTGCCACCCTTTATCTCTTCCGTGCTTCTTGTAGAAGAGGGCTGTGGAATGTGGAGGGAAGAAGTGAACGGCCAAAAAAGATAAGTCTTGATGTAAATGGATGACAGTCTTGCACAGGACCATCTATCTTGCATGTGGTAGAAGGCAGGTAGGAATGCCAGAGGGGGGAAAAGCAGAATCATTTATGTGAATGCCAGTAAAACTAAAATTGGAATCGTTGAAAACTTTTGAGAAACCAAGTGAACAATTTTGTGGCTCTGTTTTTGGATCTAAAAATTAGTTTAATGTGATTAAGTAAAGGAACTATGTACTGTGTAATGTAATGATCTGGAAAAATTCCTTTTTTAAGCAACAACTCATTTTGCACCTCCGTCTTGCCTTCCCGAGACAGCCTGGTTTGTTGAAATAAGATATATATTTTTTAATTTTTCTAATATGTTTAATAATATAGAAAACCCCTCAAACAATGTTTGTGGAAAAAGAAGACTGTAACTCTTTATTTTCTAGACTATTATTATCACAATTTGACAAGTGGCATATACATTAAGTACCCAAAGTCACATAATTGGGAAGTGATGGTCTGCATTACACCCAGGCCTATCTGCTTTTCTTTTTATTTATTAGTTTCAGGTGTACAAAACAATGTAATAGTTAGACATTTATACCCCTCCCAAAGTGATAACCTCCTTCCCCAATCTACTACCCCTCTGACATCGTATATAGTTGTTACAATTCCACTGACTCTATTCCCTGTGCTGTGCTCCACATCCTGTGACTATATATATATATGTTAAATTATAGTTGACATTCGTTATTATTCAGCTTCAGATGTACACTGCAGTGGTCAGGTACTTTAAAGAAGTCCTTAGCAAACTAAAAGCTGGCCAGCACTCAGGTGCTCTGCATAAATAAAGAAAGAAAGAAGGAATGCAGGGCTGGAAGGAAGAGGGAGAGAGGAACAGTTATCCAATGGGATGTAGTGGGGCTGAAGGGGGAATTTAGATAAACAGCAACTGATTATTGGAGATTTATTAAGTCCTATGCTGTGTGGTGTGCAATGTAACTGCTCCTTTCCTGCTCCTTATACAAGCCTTAATAAATCCCACAATGTCCACAAAAGCTTTTGATACCAATGGATTTGTTAAGTAGATTCACATATGAGAGAGAGTTATGGTTGGCACTGGGCAAAACCGGAAGCTCCATATGGATTACTCTAATACTTTACCTCTAAGGAAAAAGAAAAATCAGATAACATCTAATATGTAAAATGTTAGGAAAAGTCATGTCCTCATCAGAGCTGCTTTCAGAGGTTTATAGTCATGAGAAGGGGTAGGGGCTGAAAGCATGAATAGCTCCAAATAAATTAAGGGATAGTTAGAGGTCATCAAAGTGTTTGAGGGAACATCTCCCAGACCTGGGAGACTAACGTGAGGGCAGCAGGGCAGATCCCTGCCATCTTCCCTGGGCCTCCGTCAGACAGAGTCCTGGCTGGGCTGATTCTTGGTTTGACCCATGCGGCAATTCCTGTGTTGAGGCATCTAAGGAGAGATAACAGCATGGTTTTTTGTTTATAGTTTACTTCACCATTGAACAGGACAATAGTTAATCACAATATAAAGGAAACAATTCTAACAGCAAGGGAAAATTTTGAACTATAAGAGGGAAAAGGTAAGGGTGGCTGTTATTCATGGTTTATAGCCAATTCCTTCTTTGTTGATGGTGATTCTTGTAAGTGATGCACTGGTATAAACCGGAATGAAGTCTGACAG
Organism: Rhinolophus sinicus; assembly: GCF_036562045.2. Lineage (NCBI taxonomy): Eukaryota > Metazoa > Chordata > Mammalia > Chiroptera > Rhinolophidae > Rhinolophus > Rhinolophus sinicus. The sequence goes on along the minus strand of NC_133766.1, from coordinate 14,331,756 downwards.
CCTGAGTGATTCACTGAAGGGAGAATAGGAAACTGGTCAACAAATGACAGCAACTTTTGGGTAATAAATCACTTTATATCTTCTGGTTTGAGCCACTGTTCCTCTCCCTTTGCTCTTGGAATTTCACCTGAACATTCTTTTGCTGTTTATTGCACCAAGAAAAGTTCAACTCTAAATTTTTAAAGCTTCTTACAGGAAGCAAACCTGTGAATCAAAGACTCAATGGGGTGACCTATTCACTGCTCTAGGCTTCTTGCCATTGGCAATGTACCAAATCATTCACTTCAAAAGATTTCTTTTAGAAGCTGCTAATGCTAACTTTTTGCAGCTGTTACTGAGATTTCTGTGACCGCCAATGGATTCGCCTTACGAGGCTGACAGCTTGACCAGCATATATGGGGTTATTGACTGAATCTTATGAAAGTATAAAGGTTATATGACGGGAATCCTAAGAGAAATTTCAGAAAAATCTCAGGAAAAAGTATATTTTGCCTAAAAGCAGCCAATTCCAGAACTGTTAGTATTAGTGAGAAAGTACCCGCAGGAATTGTAGAATATATTAAAAAGTAATGATCAGAGTTTAAGGAAGGAAAGAATGAGTCACTACTCTGAGACTTGGATCTGAGAAGTAATTGCTCTCCAGGGTGGCAGGTTGGAGGTGGGGGACAACCCAGCCCCGCTGATTGTCCAGGAACAACAATAGTGAATGAACATTTTCCATCTGGTAGCAACTCGGGATAGGACTGGAACAGAGCTAAGCAAGGAAAGGAGGTGAGGACACACGGAGGCCTGACTAGGTGGAGCGCCATCTGGTGGACGTTTGACCACACACCTCTGGAAATACCACTGACAGACTTTTTCAACAGACAGAATGACTGTGTTTGGAGAATTAGAAAGTTAGGAGCGGTGTTTTTTTCGTTTTTTGTTTTTAATTTATAATTTTTGAGGCAAGGCTATTTGATTGAACAGTGCCTCAAGGGATCATGTTTTACTTAGTAAATGTTTATACCATTGATGGGTTTTCTTGTATTTAAAAAGAATCTACATATTTTCAAAAATACAAATTTTTATAGTTTATGTCAAGATAGACAACTCTATTCCAGACATTCAGAGAGATGTTAGAGTTAAATCATTCTTCTTAGTCAGTTCCTGTCTAGTCCACTGGGAGTTAGCAAATACATGATGCATAGGGAAATTTATGTTTTTGGTGTTTTTTTTCCAAAAATTAAGTAGAGTAATATAAGTAATCTTCTAGAGAGTGGGGAGACGATACAGTCACGCACCACATAATGATGCTTCGGTCAACAATGGGCCTCATATACAACAGTGGTCCCATAAGATTATAATGGAGTTGAAAAATTCCTATGGCCTAGTGACAACCATCATACGTTGTAGCACAACATATTGAAGAAAAAATATTTAAAATAAAATTTAGAGTAGTCTAAGTGTACAGTGTTTATGAAGTCTACAATAGCGTAATGTCCTAGGCCTTCACATTCATTCACCAATCACTGACTTACCCAGAGAAACTTCCAGTCCTGCAAGCTCCATTCCTGGGAAGTGCCCTGTACAGATGCAGCATTTTTCATCTTTTATACTGTTTTTTACTATACCATTTTTATGTTTTGATACACAAATACTTACCATTGTGTTACAATTGGCTACAGTATTCAGTACAGTAACATGCCTGCCGTACAGGCTAACAGGTGTGTAGCAGGCTATTCCACTGAGGTTCATGTGAGGGCACTCTATGAAGAAGACATTTCTCTGGACGTATGCCTGTCATTAAGCGAAGCATAACTGTATACTAACTCATCCTTAGCTTTTAGGATTTACAGCCACAGAGCTAGAGAGGAACTGTTCTCTACCTCACATCAGATGGTGTCCTGGGTCTGTCTTGGCTTTTTAATTATGCTGACTTTTAAAGCTAATACTTTCTCCCCTGTAGAGACCCCATCTCCTCGCTTCAGGCATCAATGTCCTGAGGCTAGGGACGCCATTTCAAGCTATCCCTTCAAAAGCTAGCCTTTCAAAAATAAATGAGTAAACCCAACAATGAGGCTGATAAATATTTAAATGTTCCCTCTCTCAGTTGAATTTGAATTGTAATAAAAATCACAGTCTCATTAAAAATATCCCTAAAGCAATTTCTCAGACAAAAAATATCATTATGAGGAGTCAAAATTTTATCCCACGCTTGCTGCAAGTGAAAAATTCTCTAAGAAAACCAATTGAATGATTTATCTCCTGGTAGAGATATTTACTAGGAAGGTAGAGACGTTAAACTCTTATTGTTAGATTAGACAAGAAAATAAAGTAGTGTAATCTAAGATCATGAGACCCTTTGAGGGTCTAAACGTTAAAGGTTATTAGGTTCCTCCCAGGGCCGAGAGACAAGGGGTGGGGCTCACAGAAGTGTCTCTTAAGCTCATTAAAATCTATCAAGTATAATTTGAATTTCTTCTCAGAAGGAACAATTAATCACATTAGATCATAAACCTCTGCCTCGAGTCAGAATGAGAATATTTTCTTTCTCATATGTCACCTAGATTTTCGACTTGTATTTTTTTCTTAGATATTAACAAATGTCTAATTAAAAAAGAGAAAACCAATTTTTTTTTTTTTTTTTAAAGCATGAAAACACATAACTGCACTTGCAATGGCAACCTTTATCATAGCTACTTTGTCTGAGTGAATTTAGTAAGCCAGGCTTCACATCTTGATTTTAAACTTTGGGAAAAGGAACCACACAGAGATTCTGACCAATTCATTAAGCTTGGAGTGAGGAGCAGACCTGGGTTGGTTTCTGACTATTAGGGCTGTTAACTTATATAATCATAAAGTACGGTGCAGGAAGGTCAAGTTTGGAAGCAAATCCATACATAATAGAACACTTTGTAAATTTATATAAATTTAAGGATACTACATGGTGTCTAATATGTGAGCATATTTAGCAAAATTAGAATAAACAAAAGGATAACACATAGATGAGGTAAGATAGATGGTGTTTGTTTTATTCCACATAAGCTTTAAAAATGTATTTGGTTAAACTGTGAACTGACAGAGAAATATGAACTCATAATTTAATTGGCAATCTATCATACATTTTGAAAAGCTGTTGAAAACTGCCCCATGGATAGGAAGAAAATTATATGAAAATTTCTATAATAAAGTATATCAAATCTAGGTTCTGCTAATCACCAGCTGTGTAAACTTGGTGAATTAGTTAACATTTCTGTGCCAATAATACTTATTTTAGAAGGATGTTGTAGTGATCCACACAGGTTAATGCCCATAAAGCATTTAGAATATACTAGCTACATAGTGAACACTCAATGGAAGTTACCTTTTATTATCACTCTTGTTTTTATTACATGAGTTTAAGAGTTACCTGATGTGGTGCCGAATTCCATGGTAAAAAGACTGCCTTTAGAGACAACAGATTATCATATGGAAAAGTATCAATTTTCCAATAGAAAACGAGTTTAATGTACAGAAGGAAAGATGTAGTTTGGAGTCAGAAGGTTTCACTGGTACATTGTACAATTTTGCCACAGAATCTCATCTAGATTCTTTCTATTCCCTAAACCCCAACACCTCCATCATCCACCTGGGTCAAACCTTGATATGAAGCTCTACTCCTTCAATGTTTTTTCACAAAAAAATATAATCTGTTCATATAGCATTTGTATAAGTTTGTGAACTCTTGTGACAATGTCACAAGAAGTACAAAAAGGATTTTTTTGTGTTCAGTGACTCTTGATAACTCACTGGTTCTCTCCCTCATTCTCCATAGCCTCCTAAAATAGTTTATGAAATGATTATGATGTAAATAATTAGGATCCATATATGATCAAATAATACTTAACTGTGCCTATTGGTTGCTAGAACATTTAAAGCTAAATTTATGGCTTAACTATAACAATAGTCTTTTAAGTCACATAAATGTCCCTATAAAGTAATATGTGATTCAAATGCTTCAATAAAATAAATTCTGTTAAGAAATAAAAAAAGAAGACATAGGAGATGCATTCAAATAGGTTCTATAAACACCACTCCTTTTCACCACTCCATATTAAATTAATATGAAGAGTATAATAGTTCATGAAAAAGCAAATATATTAAAATGTTTATGATATGAATGTAAAAGTCATGACAATGTCCAGCTAATATACAAATGAAGGGAAGGGAAGACCATTGCAACAACTGTCACAAAAACATTACTGGAATAAATCAGAAATGTGGGGCCAGTTAATTCAAGTCTCCACGTGGAAATTAAGGAAAGGAAAGTGGTCACATAGCCACATCCTTTACAATTGGGTGGAATCATGTGACTGTAATGGCTCATGGCAGAAATGGTGTATACCTGTTTCATTTGGCTCAAAGTGGAGGACTCTGAGGACCGAGATGATGGCAAACCACCACACGAAGGAATCCTGGATTCCTGAATTATGAATCGGAAGCCCACTCTCCTATTCCCTGCATTAGACTGTGCCAGGAACAAGAAGTAAACTTAAATCGTATTATGGAGTTTGGGGACGTTGTCCGGTTTTCTTGTTTGTTTTCTTTTTTAAAATAGCCAGTTAGCATAGCCTGACTAATACAGAAAGCTTACAAAACTGGTAAAATTTAAATTGATTTTTCTTTCAGTGAAGTAGAGCATGCCCTTGAGATAAAATTTAAGAACACTCTCATCTCTGGTGAGTAATTTTATGAAGTGCCTGTGGCAACTGGTAAAAAGAGACTGAGTGGAAAATCTCCTTGCCGCAAACTGGGAGTAGTGCTCCGCTTTTTCAGCTTGGTCACTTAAAAGTGATCCTGAACTTCACCATTTTGGAAACCTCAAAATATCAGGGTAAGCAGTTTAAATCATACCTTTCCACAATGCATTACATTTTTTTCCTCTCAACACTTCGAAGCACTTTCACGCCACCCTCTCGTTTGCATGGTTTCTGAGAAGTCAGATTTAATTCTTATCTTTGTTGCTCCATAGGTAAGATTTCCCTCCCCTTCTCCCAGCTCTTTCAGGATTAAAAAAAAAACCACAAAAAAAACAATATGCATAGGTGTAATGGTTTTTGGCGTTTTTCCTGCTTGGTGTTCTCTGAACTTCCTGAATCTACAGTTTGGTGTCTAACATTCATTTGGGGTAATTCTCAATTTTTATTATTTCAAATATTTCTTCTGTTCCTTTCTCTCTCTCTTCACTTTCCTGTGTTCCCATTACAAGTATGTTTTATCTTTTTGCAGTTGCCCCACTGTTCTTGGTTATCTAGTAACCTCCAAGGGCAGGCCTTGTTAAGACGCCTCCATTGCAGTTCAGGTTTTCCTACCCAGGTACTGGTTCCCGTGGAGTTCTCATAGAGTTCTGTTTTGGTAAGTTGTGGTTTTCTGTATTCACCTGTTGGTCTCTCCAATTTTGGAAGTAGAGGTTTGCCCTGTGGTCTCACTTCTCTTATGGATCCAAGTAGTGTTGCTGACTTTTCATTCTGTTTAGCTTTTTACTTGTTGGTAGGATAGAGCGGTGACTTCCAAGTTTTTTACATGTGGAACCGGAAACCGGGAATCTCATTACATTTTTATAAGTATTAATCACCCTTATTTTTGTGAGGATAGGGAGGATATTTACTTGTCATAAATCCTTGGATTCAGAGGCAAAGCCAGTTTCTAATACATTCAGGGAAAGAAGCCCAGGGCCAGAGTCTTTGAGGGCTAGTGTTTTAAGCAGAAGACTCTTTCCCAGGGCAGTCTCCTTTGCTCTCCATCTTTGAACATATGGTAGAATCCTCAGAGCTTTCCGTGGGGCCCAGCAAGGTGGGATGATCTCTGTTATCTTTGGGGCAGCGTAGTCAGAAGGAAGTTGCTCTAACAGAGGGTCCAAAAAACAAAACTGCAAACTACTAAAGATTTACACACTGAAATCAAAGATTCTCTGTGAAGAGCCATGCCCCTTTGTCCTCAGGATAATGTCCAAAATCTCAGTATAGAATATAAGGCCCTTCGTGTTCTGGCGTGTGTTTACATTACAGCCTCACGTCTTTCCAGTCTCCATCTATCCATCTACACTGGCCGTTCTGAACCTGCTCTAGTTCCTTTAATTGTCCGTGTTTCCTTCTCAATTCCACATTTCCTTGTGCATGTTTCCCTTCCCAGAGCTGGTAAAGATCTTTCTTACTTGCCTCCCAACTGGTTAAGTGGACAGAGATTCAAGGAGGCAACTGATTGTGGTAAAGGAAATGTTGGACAGAGAGGATTCAAAGAAATAATGTTAGTAATTCTTGCCTTTTTGGTCTCCATTTAGATGTCCTTTTCACCTGGAAGACATCTAGTAAGTTGCTTCACCTATGTCCTCTCATAACCCTGTGTAAGCCGAAGTCTCATTTATTGCATTTCACTCCTCAGTGCATCCTTGCCCCTGCCAATTTCCACCCCCAACACACACACACACACACACACACACACACACACACACACACACACACACACAAACTGTGAGCTTCTTGAGAACCTCAGGCCTCAGTGTCTCAAAATCTATTGAATGATTAAATTAATGCACCTATACCTATCACCAAAAGAAAATAGCTGAAACAGCCCCATCCTTCCACTTTCCTGTTTCAGGCTACATGTTACTTTTTTTGAGACTTCTTTTTTCTTTGAGGCGGCCATTTGACATTAACTTAAAATTTATACCTTCTGTATTAAAATGTTCTGGCCTATGGGTCCCTGTACTTTTTCCTTATTGACTTTAACAATGGCAAACTTTTGTTTTTCCTTTCCTTTTTTTTTTTCCATGAGGGCAATTCAGAAAAAATTAAAATGGTTATGATTTGCATTTTTAATTAAAAATAAAAACTTTTATTGAGGAAAAAGTGTATTTATATAACTCAACATACATGTTTTATTAAAAATGAACTATTAATAAAGAGGGCACTACTTTAAAAATATTATTTTTAACTTTTCATTTGAAATAATTTCAGATTTACAAAAATGTTGCAAAATGATACAAAACTTTCCCATAATTTTTCACCCAGATTTCCAAAATGCAAACATTTTGACACCACCACAATTTCAAAATCAAGAAATATTATCATTACAATATTTCATTACAATACTGCTATCTGATTTATAGACTTTATTTCTGTTTATTTCATTGTTTCACTAATGTCTTTTTTCTAACCCAGGATCCAATCTGGCATCATACATTGCATTTTGATGTCATGTATCCTTACTCTCCATTACTTTGGAAAATTTTCTCAAAAAAAATTTTTTTTTCAGTGACATTGACAATTTTGAAGCGTACTGCCTAGTTATCTTGTTGAATTCCCCTAAATTTTGGTTAGTCTGATTTTTCCTCATAATTAGGTTCAGGTTATACATTTTTTGTCAAGAATACCACAGAATGATCTTGTAGTCTTCTTAATATATCGTATCAGTAGGCACATTTTATATGTTTGATCACTTGGTTAAGGTGCTATCTGCCAGTTACTTTACTGTAAAATTACTTTTTTTTTAAATCTTTGCAATTAATAAATATTTTGTGAGGTGATGAATTAAGACTACACACATTCTGTTTCTCTTTATACTTTTATCCACTCATGTTAGCATCCATTGGTAATCTGTTTAAACCAATCATACTGGTGGTGCTTCAATTTCTTCATTCCTTCAACATTTATTAGTTGGAGTTCTTCTAAAAGGAGTTTTACTATTTTATTTATTTATTTATTTATTTATTTATTTATTTATTTATTCAGAATGGACTCGTGTTCTTATTTTATTAAATGGGTTATAATCTATTATTTTATTGTTCGAAGTGGATTTGGCTATTGGGTGTCCTTCCTGGTTCTGTCCAGTGTCCTTTAGACATGTCCTCATCATCTTCTTATTTTCTGGCATCACAAGATGTTTCAATATTATGTTTTTCTTGCAGCCCTGGAATCAATCAGCCACTTCTCTAAGGAGTCTCGGTTCCATTTTCGTTTGTTTGTTTTTTGAGAATGTGGTTTAGAAACCAAAATCTGAGCACTAGGTGTGCTCTTTGGTGCTAGATGTCCTTGTTTTTAGGCCCTGTCATGGAACAGAGCCAGAATGAAAGAAGAACAAAAAACAAAGAACACATAAATACACACCCTGTATCTATTTCTATACTATCTGCATGTATATTAAAACCATGAGTTCATACTGATACCTCCAATTCCAATCTAACACCACAGTGTTCATTCTGTTCTTCACCTTTTTATTTGTAACTCCTCATTTTAACAATGAAAAACCTGCTTCTCATTATCCACAATATATTTACTTATTTCATGTCACGTATCCTTTGTCCTGGAATACACATAGTTTCAAGTGCTAACCTGTATCCCTAGGAAAAACAAACCTACTAACTGAACACTATATTTGTGTATAGTTATTTTTGTTTTATCCTTTGAGTATATGGTTTAAATGTACTATTATCCAAAGTTACTTGGGTTAGTTTGGTTTGTTCCCCATTCCAGTTCATTGGGATTATGTTATTTATTATGTCACTTCAATCATCCCATTCTTTTTTCCCCATTTTCCCACTATATTTACCCCCACTCATTATTGGTAACCAATCTTATGAGTTTCTGATTTATCCTGCCTTTATTTTTTGTTTGTTTTTGCACAATGTAGCAGGTATACATTTTTTTTTATTATTTTCCTTTCCTTCATATTATAGATACTTATTTGCACTTTGATTTTTTATTTAACAATTATTTTGGAAAATACTCCATATCAGTTCATAGAGATTTTAGTTATTCTTTTTTACAGTTGTGTAGTACTCCCATAGTTTATCCAACAACACTTCTTTGTATAGCATTTAGAGTGCTTCAAATATTTTTCATTTATGGGCAATACTACAATGAATAACCTGTGCATAATATTTTTGTATCATTGGAGGTATATCTTCAGGGCAAATTGCCAGAAGTGAATTACTAGATCAAAAATTAAAAGCCTATGCTATTTTGTTAGAGTTTGCCAAATTTCCCTCAAAACATCCTGCCAGAAATTAATGAGAGCGGTTGTTTCCTCACAGTCCATCACGAGAATGTGTTGCCATCCTTTTAATTTTTTTGCCACTATATAGGAGACAAATAGTATTTAAGTGCAGTTTCATTTTCATTTCTCCAACTGTAAGTGAGGTTGAACATCATTCCTTATGTTCAAGAGCCATTGTTGTATCTTTCTCTCTCTCTCTGTATGTGAATTATCTTTTCATAGATTTCCTTTTTTTTTTTTTTTCATTCAGGCTTTTTTTTAATCCTTTTCTCCTTGACTTTTAAGGAGCTATTTACATATTATAGATATTAGGCCTTTATTTGAGTGGCATTAATTTTGATCCACTAAAATGCTAAATTTAACAAAGCATCTCTCAATATTTCATCTTACTTCCAACTTATATCTTGAATACTGAAGAAACAAAATGTAGGCAGCTTTCTGAATTTCTCCATGCAATCTAGCTGCAAGTTATCTTGATAATGTTGCTGATCTCATGCCTGTCTTCACTTTGTCATTGTCCGGTACTGTTATTTGAATTGTTCCATAATTGCATGGAGTAGCCACCTAATTGTTTCATTCATACTTGGAGAATAAAGGAGATATAACTTTATATATCTATGGGCAGACACAGTGGATGCTCAAAAAATATTTGCCGAGGTGTAAATGATGCTAAAGTAAAAAAGCACAGCTTGGGTCTTCTTTATACATAGGGATGAAAGAAAAAATACAAATTAATTTTTATTTATAGATTATTTGTAGAGTATTTAAAGCAGCATGGTAAAAATACAAGTAAAAAGGATAACAAATTAAATTAGAAGAGAGAAGTTTGGTGCAAATAAAAACTTAGGAAGAGTATAATAGAGAGAAGAATAAGGCTAATGCATAAAAATTATAGCTTCATCTTGGTCTACACATTTGTTGAGAATAGAAAGTAGACTTTTTTTTTTTTTTTTTGCCTACCAGGGTACGATGCTGATGACGAAATGAAATGAAACCAGAGTTGCTTACTTTTTTGAGATCAGTTTGAGCCTTAAGTTTCAAGCCTGGGGCTAAAAGAATACATGTTCTTTAAAAAAAAAGGCAGTATGACTATCAGGACCTTCAATAATAAATCGCTTTCTTAATTCTAAACAGATGTTGAAAGGTCAAAGGATGAATCTGATATACAATAAGAAAAGAATATTGTACAAAGCGTGAGAGAGAACAAGAGAGAATATTCCACTCTTGGCTTCCTTTGGCCTTTTTAGAATATTGCTAACGAACACTATCTGTGCCAGCTTCTGAGTTTTTGCAACTTGTCTCTCAATGAACTCACATCCTTGCTTTTCTTTTATGGAAAACAGCAGGCCAAAACCAAGCCCTCCCACAGGGAGAGATTGCCAAGCCATGTGTGGTCCCTCTGGGGATCAGAGCAGTTTACCAAACCCCATTACCGGCACAGATGTGGCCTACATAAAGACCAATAGTGGCCCAGCAAGGCAAAAAGAGAGCAGAAATGATCATGAAAAATAATTTTTACTGCTCTGCTTACAGGAAAAACAGATTGGATCTACACACTGAAGTTCTATTTCCAGGAAAGCAACAAACTGCTCCTGAACACACTGTAATGCCTGCGTTAGTCCTGGGCCTATGCTTTCATGTTTGTTTCCTTTACTTCAGGCTACCCAGAGCCTTTACAATGCAGTTAACACGCAGCCTGACTTTCTAAAAGGGGAATGTTATACAAAGCATTTTTCCAAATGCGGCTTGGCTTATGAGGGGACATTTGCAGAAGCCAATCGTGCTCAAACTTTAGCATGCATCAGAATCACGTAATTGGCTTGTTAAACAACGTTGCCCCACCCTGACAGGAGTTCCTGATTCAGTAAGTCTGTGGTGGGGCCCAAGGATTTGCATGTCTAACAAGTATGCAGGTGAGGCTGATGCTGCTTGTCCAGGGACGGCCCTGGAGGACACTGGCCTATACATATGGTACCCACACCATTTTGGTTTAAATATATATGGGTTCTTCATATCTTTCAACTCCCAGCAAGAGGCAAACTGAAAAATAAGTCTCACTTTGTTGGAGTTTTTGTTTTTGTCATTAAACCTCAATTAGTATTTTCAAAAGTATAGACCAAGAACTACTCATAATGTATTAAGAATCTCCAGGGACCCACAGGCTGTTTTGTTACAGCATTGACGTGTATAATACGACAATGTCTGTGATTCTAATAGGAAAGAAACACTGATATACAGTGCCGTGCGGGAGACCCTGCTCACTGCACCATTTGTCATGCAGGGTGTCATGCAGGGTCTCTGCTCCCGCTCCCCACATAAGAACGCAGGATATGGTGAGGACAAAAAGGAATACCCACAGAGCCATAAGTAGGGGAGTCATATCACTATATTCTCTCTGGCGGCATCCGCCTCTCTGCAATCCGCTCTTGCTAGCTCAGCCACCATCTTCTTGCTAGCCCCAATTTTTTCTTGCTAGCGTAGCCACAGCAGTTATATTAGTGGCCAATGGCTCACTGGTTACAGCTGACAGCCAACTAGCCACAGTTGATGGCCATCCAATCACAGTTGATGGCCATTTACTACCTGAGCCAGCACCTTTCCACGTGAGGCCGAGAGCCTGGAAACTGTTTTCTGGGGCTCTGTCCCCACAACAGTTTCCAGCTGGTTCGGGTTTTGTCCCACCCGTGATTTATTAAGAGCAACCTTAGTCTTCTTACAGATATGGTAGAGATTTCTACATCAGACAGTGTACTTTGTAAAGGTGTGTTTGTTTGGGTTTATTTATTTTTGGTTTTCTTTTCAGTTTTTGGTCCCATTAAAAAAGTGTTTAGAATAAAAAAAAAAAACAACAAAAATTTCTGAGCACTTGGTGGAAGTGCTAAGGTTTCTTTGTGGGCATGACTGAAGATGGGTGTTCGTGGATATAGCGAAAAAGAACTAAGTACCAAACCTAGTTTAGAAACCCACTGTAGACCTGCATAGATCACAGATCTTCCCTTTTTGCTCTAAGTGTCTAGGGGGGCTTTCAGGCTAAGTAACCCCACATTAGCCTTTCTATTAAACAGGCATTTATTTGTCCTGGTCTTGAGCTGCAAGAGAGGAACCAAATTGAAGTCCAGTATTTATTATTATGTGTGATTATCAATAATAATCCAGGTTCGTATCTATTATTCAAATACCCCTGGAACCAGACATGTTTCAGAATTAAGTATTCAGATTTTATAGCACTTTAGAATGGTAAAGAGTGACCACATTACATATTATGTAACACCTCTAGCAGGGTCCAGGACAATACCTGATAAAGAAATGAATTACTATTTCTGCAGGAACACATAGGAATAGTCACACTAAGTGGCATAAATAAAACAATGAATAATTTCATAATAGTTAGGTTTTGCTATCAAAAGTGTTCAAATTATTATATAAATAATGTAATATATTTATATAAAATATATTTTTTCTTTTACTTTTTAAAACAACTTTGTTGATATATAATTCACATACCATAAAATTCACCATTTTAACACATACAGCTATCAACACTATCTAATTTTAGAATATATTCATCATACCCCATTGCTTCCTGCCTCTGCCCATGGCAACCACTAATCTACTTTCTGTCTCCATGGATTTGCTTATTCTGGACACTTCATGTAATTAGAATTATAAATATATAATATATGGCTTTCGTGTCTGTCTTCTTTAACTTAGCATAAGTTCAGTTTTCAAGGTTCATTCATGATGTAGCATGTATCAATATCAGTACTTGATTCTTTTTCATTACTGAATAGTATTCCATTCTATAGATATATCACATTTTGTTTATGCATTCATCAGATAATAGACATTTTGGTTATTATGAATAATGCTGGTATGAACAATCAGGGACAAATTTTGGGTGAACATATGGGTATTTATCTAAGAATAGAATTGCTGGGTCATATGGTAGCTCTGTTTAAGTTTTTCGAAGAATGAAAACACTTTTTTTTCCAAACTGGCTGCACCATTTTATATTCCCACCAGCAATGTATGATAGTTCCAATTTCTCCTCATCCTTGTCAATACTTGTTATTTTCCATCTTTTTTATTATAGCCATCTCACTGGCTATGAAGTGGTATTCGACTGATTTTAATTTTTGATGGCTAATGATGTCAAACATCTTTTCATGTCCTTATAGGTCATTTCTATATTTCCTTTGGAGAGATATTCAAATCTTTTCCCCATTTTTAAATTGGGTCATTTGTCTATTTGTTGTTGAGTTGTAATAATTCTTCATAAATACTCCTCGTATTTTTGCAACCTTTTGCTTATTTTTCAGAGTTCTGAAAAAGTTGATTTGACGATTTTTGCCAGTGTTCCACATTGCTTTTATGGAGGAGCTGATTTTCAGAGCTGCTTATTCTGCCATTTTAAAAGTGCTTCTCTATAATTTCATAGATTATAGAAAACTTTTCACTTTTCAGAACTAGTTTGAATTATAGAATTGTGAATAAGGTTTTGCTTTGAATATAAATCATGCCATCATTTTTTTTAGCTAATTCATCTTTTTAGTGTACATATGACTTGAATAAAGGAAACAACAAAATTGTATAATTGAAGGTATAATTTTCTTGACATACAGTAAGAAAATACTGATGAGAAGGTATTAGTTAAACATGAGTACTAAATTATTATATTGACATTATAGAGTATCATTTTTATAATGCTACCTGAATGAGAAGAAAAAATAATATAACTGATGATTTATACCTTTATATATTAAGAAACATTTGTTAGCTTTTTTATAAAAATAAGCAAAACCAAATTTTTTGGGTTTTACTGGCAGAAACTAAAGCTAATATAAAAATTTAATTTAAGCTGTAACTCTTCTATAAATTTACAAGTTTCACTGACAGCTAATTATTCTGTTTTGATACTTTTGCCCTTTAAAAATGTATGATTTAAAAAAATATGACATAATTATAAAAATTCATTGAAAAGCCATCAGGTTTTAAATACTAAGCTGTTAAGAGCTTCAAGCAGCCGTGTTTTGCTTATAGACTTTTAGATGTCAGAAGAGGATATTGGGAATAGGTTTGCTAGCAACGTAGAAGACCCAGGAGCCCTAGGAACTAGTATTTATTGAGCATGTAGTATATGCCCAGCTATATACCGTGGGTACCAAAAAAATGTATACAAGCGGACACTTTGATCAACATTGCTCAAGCAGTAGTTTGCTCTAATCAGCAGTGTCAGGACGCTGATGGTAACCAGTTCAACACCTCTTGTAATTGCAGAAGTCAAACATGACTTGTATTCATCTTTTGTTACAAGTACTGAGTATTGTTAAGTATTGAGTATTACAATTTTAATAGTTTTTCTTTCTTAAAATGTATATATATATATATATATATATATATATATATATATATATATATATATATATATATGCACCCTCTGTATATGTCTCTTTTTTTTTAATTAAATTTATTGGGGTGACAATTGTTAAGTATATGTCTCTCTTAATTGTTCATTTATCTTACAAACACATGTTTGTACTGACCGAGGTGGATAGCAGTAGCGAATAAAATAAACTAAGTTCCCACCCTGGGGAAAAAAAAATGCCACAATGTAATGATATAAGTACAAGAAGGAAAGAAAAAAATATAAACCAGATACTATGGCTGCAGAAATACGATATATTGGGAGGTTGCCTCAAGGAAGACATCTATGAGTAGGTGACATTTTAGAGACTTATGTAAAATGAGAGAGTGAGTCATACTGGCATCTGGGAAGAGATTTTTCCAGGAAAGGATGACAATGAAAAGGTTCTGAGGTAGGAAAGTATTTGTCACCTCACATGACATCTCTTGTACTCCAAGACCAGGGAAAACAGATGTACCTTCAAGTAAAAGGTGGGTGTGGGGTTACTTGGCCTGAAAGCACTGCTAGACATTTATAGCCAATAGGGAAGACTCAGGCAGATACTTCTTGATCTAAAGTTGGGTTGTAACATAATTCACAGGATTCACATCTCTCAGAGTTCTTTAGTGATATTTCCACAATCCCTTATCTTGAATTCTGGCCACAAAGTAACTTTAGAACCTCCAAGGAAATCTTTAGAAGTGTTATTTATTTATTTATTTATTTATTTATATTTAACTAAATGCTTTTTTAAATTGGACCAAAAATTTAAAAACAAACAAAAACATCTATAAGATTTAGGATATAATCAAAGGAAGATTTAAGATCAACAGAGAATAAAATTTTGTCTGATTATAAATCCCATATTTTTATTCTAAAACATCATGATTTTTAAAACAATGGAGGCTTAAATAAACTTCAACCTCTCAGAGATATTCTGATGGTTTGGTTATGCAATCTATGGTGTCATCTAGTGGTAATTCATTCACATTTCAACCAAATGTCCCAGAGGGCTGTGCTAAATCATTAGAAAACATGACTAAGCAAAGCTCCTTCAAACTAAATGGCTGTCAAATTAGAGTTGCCACTTCTTAAAAATAATTATGGATTCAGAAGAAGTTGTAAAAATTACACAGGGAGGCTTGGGTACCCTACATCTAGTTTCCCCCTATGGTTATATTTTATGCAACTGTAGTACAATAGTGCTATTATAAATAGTGTTATAGTATATTATTAATATAGTACAATACCAAAACTAGGAAATTGGCATTGGCACAATGCGTGTGTCGATTTGTGTAATCACCAATACAATCAAGATACAGAACTCTTCCTTCCCCCCAAATGTCTGCTTCATGCTTCTCTTGAATAGTAACACTCCCACTCTCTTTCCTACTGTCCCTAACTTCTGGCAACCACAAACCTGTGTTTCATCTTTATGATTTTGTCATTTCAAGAATGTAATACAAATGAAATCATATAGTATATGACTTTTTGAGGTTGACTGTTTGCCCACTCAGCATAATTTCTTGGAAATTCATAGAGGTTGTTGTACGTATCAATAGTTCATTCCTTTTCATTGCTGAGTAGTATTCCATGGTATGGATGTACCATAGTTTATTTGTTGCAACACCACACAGTACTAAAAGTCTTGACTCTCCACTAGGTCTCCTCTGACACTGTCTTAACAGGGAAGGGAGAGGTCCCTTTTTACTGCTTGTGGGGGTGGAGACCTAGGTTCTTCACTCAGCCTTTGTTGATGGGGGTCAGGGTGGGAGCTGCATTTTTTTTTTTCTGTGATGTATGGCTGGAGTAGGGCAATTATTGTTGGAAAGTTTATGTCTTATCTAAACAAATCCTTTATGTAAGCAACATTTTAAATAAAAATCTAGGGAAAATGGGAAGTATCTATATAGGAGGCTTGCAGCTTTGAAATGGGAGTGAATAAAGGAAACTATTAAGGTTCTCATATTGCTTAAGGGCAAGCTGTGAATACAGTTAACTTTGGAAAATTATCTCCAAGCCACATAATGGCCCGTCAAAGATGCCCACATCCAAAGCCCCCAAATCTGTCAATATGTGACCTTACATGGTAAAAGGAATTTTGCAGATGTGATTAAGTGGAGAATCTTGACACAGGGAGATTATTCTAGATTATCTAGGTGGGCCCAGTGTAATCACAAGGCCCATTTAAGGAGATTCAGGAGGATCTGAAGGATAAAAGGAGATGTGTAAGGGAAGTAGAGTTCAGAGAGATGCAGAGCTGTGAGCCAAGGAATGTGGGAAGCCTCTAGGAAGTTAGAAAAGGTGAGGAAACAAATTCTTTCCTAGAGCCTCTAGCTTCTAATGGTTGCCAGTAATCATTGGTGTTACTTGGCATGTGGATGCATCATTCCAATCTCTGTCTCTGTCTTTACATGCCATCTGTCCTGTGTATCTCTGTCCAAACTTCTCTCTTCTTATATAGACACTCCAATCCAGTATGAACTCATCTAAACTTGATATTTGCAAAGGCTCTGTTTCCAAATAAATCCAAATAAGGTACATTCATAGTTACTGAGGGTTAAGACTTCAACATATCGTTTTGGGGGACACCATTCAACCTATAACAGCACTCTAATCACTGGAAATTTCTGATTTACAGGACAACCTTCCTATAGCTATAAAGAATGTAACTAACTTGAATCAGAAGTTCAATATTGTAGTCCCAACTCAGCAGATAACTCTGAGCTCTGTGACTTTAAGTCAGAGTTTGAATCTCCCTAAGCTAAATTTTCTGGTCTGTAAATTGAGAAGCTTGGAAGAGAAGAATAGCTTCTCGTTCTCAGATTCCAGTTTCCCATAACATGTTCACAGGACCTTCTGATATTTGAAGGTAACTATTAAACGTTCCTTGCAGGATTGTGTGTGTGTGTGTGCACTACTGTTTTGAGCTTATTCATGGTTTCCAGATTCTGCACAATTGTTATTGTCATTTCCTAGGTTTTCTTCAAATTATCCATGTGCTAAGATGTGGCAATCAGAAACGAATAAATGAATAACTTATATATAGGCTGGCTCCTTAAGAAGAATGATATAGGAAGACTGAAAAAAGAGTGAGCACGAGTGGAGTGAGTGTGTGAGAAAATACCGGGCAAATAGCCACAAGATGGCAGGTTAACAGTATAAATGAAACATTAAGGCAAAAAAAAAAAAAAAAAGGAAAGAAAGAAAAAGAGTAAGGAGAGAGAATCATAATGGCAAATGGCATAATCTACCAAAAAGGAAGCCATGAAATGTTACATATTATAATGCCACCTCAAAATAGTTAAATCATAACTAATAGTGCTTTAATGAAATATTGACAAGTTACAGAGGGAGAATTTTACACGCTTTCACAGAAATCTACTAGTCATGTAGACAAAGCATATGAAAGATACTGTGATTTTAATGAAAAGTTTTGGAATCTGATTAAATAATTTCAACACGAATTGGGTCTCAATCTCAATAATATAAAATCAACTTCTTAATAGATGAGTCACTTCCCTCAATGCAATAAATATTAAAATTTATCAAATTAACTGTATATGTATACATTTAGAAAATAGAAACTCTCTGCTAAATGACTTTGGGTTTAAAAAAAATCCAAAGTGTAAATTAAAAACACCTCAGGACTGAAACACTCTTATTCACTATAGTCCACTATCCATAGAGTCACCAGAGAGACACTTTAAAAACATGAGTCAGATCATGTCACTTCCTTGCTTAAACCTTTCTTTGGCTTCATATCACTATTAGAGTAAAGTCTAAAAATTTTAAGCACAGTCTTCCAGGTCCCATCTAGCTATTTCTCTTCTTCTATTTTTCTCGTCACCCCTGAGCTGCTTCCACACCATCCTCCTTCCTTTGCTGCAAGCAAGTCAAGCAAGTTTTACCTCAAGGCCTTTGCACTTACTGTTTTCTGCACTGTGATTTCCTCCCAAATTAAAAAAAAAAAAAAAAAAAAGAGGATTTTTTTTTTTTTTCTCATTCTCGTTCAACTTCACTTCCTTAGCAGGGCATTTTCTGTTCAGTCCATCTAAAATAAGAATAGACTGTAAGTCATAAGGGAAAGAACTATTTATCCACTTCATTCACTGTTGTATTCCCAGCAGTTAGAACAATCCTTGGAACACTGTAGGTGCTCAATAAATATTTGTTGACTGAATAAACTAAAAGAAGCACTATATAATAAGACCTGTGGAATGTGGCTAGAGTAGTGTTTAGAGGAAATATTTAGTGTAATGCATTTATCTGAAAACAGTGAAGACCAAAATTAAATCAAATAATCTTTCATTTCAAGAAACCAGATAAAGCAAAACAAAATAAATCTGAAGAAAGCAGAAAAAGAAACGAAAATAAGAAATCAATGAGATAAGAAACAAACTAAAGGAATACGAACAGTCGCTCAATAAAATCAAACCTAATATTAAGACCAAAAGGTAGAAAAGAGTGTCAAGATAATCAAATAAAATGGAGAATCTACAAATAAGCAACATCAAGAAAGAAAAATAGGACTTACCTCAGATACTAAATAAGTTTTTTTTAAAATGATGAGAATACTATATACATTATGCCAACAGTTTTATAAAATACAAATTACTAACATCAGCTCATCAAGTAGTAAAAAACCTGACTAGACGAAGATTCATATAAGAAACTTATATGGTAGTAAGAGATATAAATCTAAAAGGCCCCAGATTTCTACAGTATTATGGGTGCATTTGCCTGTCTTCAAGAAACTAATAATTCCTCTGCAATGTCCCAGAATCTAGGATAGGAAACTACTCAATTCATTTGATGAAGCTAGGATAAAACCCTGTACCAAAATTGGACAAGAACTGCATAAGAAAACTTTAAGCCAATTTTATTTATGAACACAAATCTAAGTAAAACATTAATAAATTGAATACTGCACTGTGTTAAAAGAATAATACTTTAATACTTTCTGGCCTAGTTAGATTTTTCTCAGAAATGTAAGAACGGTTCTACATTAGAAAAATTATCATTATAATTTATTAAATTAGATAAAGTGAGTAAGACCATTTGATATCTTAATAGATGTTCAAAATGATTTGATAAAATCTAACACCTATTCACAAGGAAACACACACACACACACTTAACAGATAAGAAAGAGAAGAAATTAACATGAAAAAGTATATATAATAAGGATTAAAGCAGTATACTTATTGGTGAAACTTTGGAAGTAAACAAATCTTGGTCTGCCATTCCTAGAAGCATTAAGTCCGTATCATAGAAATTAAAAAAAAAAAAAGAATTATATTTATTATCCTTAAATTTCCTGCATAAAATTAGCAATCTAGTTATGACATATTTACAAACCAGTTCTTAATAAGAATAATCTATTATTCAGTACCTCACTCTCCCCAACTATCATAGGCAACCAAATTAATTTGGCTCTCTAGAAGAGCAGTTTGCATTTCTTTAAAGGCAGTGTGAGTTTGAGGAAATTTAACTTCTAGAGACTTATTACATCCCAAGTCTTCAAAATTAAGTTCACCAGTTCTAAGTTTCTCCTACTGGGTACTCTTTAATTAATTTAGAATGCATTTATGAAACATTAAGGCACTCATCAGGAGAAGTACCAGTTGTAAACCCCCACAAATTGAAGTAACAAATTCATTCATTTATTTAGCTGTTCCTTTTGTAAGACTTGCCACCAAAGAAGGCCTAATGTCCACGGTAATTTCAGAGACATTACTTCATTACAAATGGATTTCAGGCCATAATTGGTTTCCTTTTCCTAAACCATGTGTATCATGCACATCTGTTAAAAGAAGGGTTGTTTGCAGTCAATGCAATTTTTCCATTACAAAACCCGTAAAGGGACACAACAACAAAATCCCTTCCAAACTGACAGTTGAAACATAATATTTTTATTTACTCACTTTCCTGCTGAAGTTAATTTAAATTTAAACTGAGCTAAAGGAAGTTTATAGTTTGAAGGAAAATGCCCCGTTGGAGCCACGGAGCCCATGTAGCAGAGATGGAATCTTTCCAATCTAAAACCATTTCATACTATGATTTCATGGTGACAAAAGAGGAGTTCCCAGAAAAATATAATTTCCACTTCCCCTGCTACAAGTGTTCATTCAATTTGAATTGTTAATATCCCTGAACCTAGACTAACCTCAGTAAGAGTCCTGAAAATAAGTGATTTTCTAGTTATTTTCCCTAGACATGGCAGGCGAAAATGCAGCAGGATAGAAATAGGCACAATCTGTATTAATCTGTATTAATTGTAAAAGGTGAAATTGCTTTGTGAGAGGCCAGAGGTAGTATTGGAGATTATTAAGTACACATTCAAGAGTATTAGAGAAATATAAGATTAATGGGAATGTTTATGACCATCTTAATAACTGGGCAAACTTGGACAGGATGCTAAGCATGAATAATATTAACTACGGGCATGGAAATGTATCAAATCAGTAAGTTAGCAAACATGAAAGGGACTGATGGGTGGTTCTTAATAAATTCTATTCTTGCAAAATGTTAAAATGTAGCACAGTATTTTGCAGACAGCTGTAATCAGATGAGCTTGCTAGAACCCGATGGGGCAAGTTTAGCCAACTGCAAAGAAGAAATCAACACGTAATTAACCAAATAGTATATATAAGCAACGGCTAAGCCTCCCTTCAAGGAGACGGCTTTGGATATGAATCCCCGTCTCCTATATATGCTGCAAGTAAATAAAACTACCAAACGACAACCACCTCTTGCTGTTGAATAGAACACCACAAGCCCCATACACCTTGAATTGGGTAATTTTTGCCTCACAGGATTAAAAACAAAGAAACAACAGAAATACCTCGAAGTACAAGTGTCTTTAATCATTTTTAACTCCAGAAAGTTAAAATGAATTACCACATGGAAATCACATCTGACCTCCAGCAACATGTAGTTGCTGGTCGCTGCTTGTCTGGTGGTCTCTCTACGCTGTTCCTGAGAACAATCCATCATTCTTTTCCTTCTATAGACAAGCACACCAAGTGAACACACGCAACCCTTCAAAGGTTTCATAAGAAGCTGGGGTTGGGTCTACAGTATATCATTTTATTATATGGCCCCTATGAGCAGAGCTAATTAAGAGTGCATTATGATATAAGTCAAAATTTTCCTTTGGAAGTTGTGAAATGAAACAATTTCAGTAAAAATGAATCATCCTTGTTAAAGTGTTGAGGAAAATGATTATGATTTAACACTTAAATGTTTAGCAGTAACTTCTTGGTCTTTTGCAACAGCTCTGGTATTTAGCATGTGTTGTATGTTCCCAAAGGAAGAGATTTGATGTAGAATGGCAGACCCATTTGAAGATGTATTTATTCTTTAAAAATGTGTTGATGTCAGTGTGCCACAAGTTCATGACCTTCCATAGTCACCAAAGTCCTTACGGATGACTAATTTAACACTATCCTGGGTGCTTATGTGATATTAATATACTTTTTTTGGGCTGATCATGGAGCATGGACATTGTAATTACTTTTCTAGTGCTGTTGTAACAAGTTACCAGAAATGTAGCAGCTTAAAAAGCACAAATCTATTATCTCTCAGTTTTAGAGGTCAGAAACCTGGAAAGGGTCTCTGGGACTAAAATCAAGGTGTCAGTAGAGTTGCGTTCCTTCTCAAGGCTCTTAGAGGAGAATCCTTGCCTGGCCTCTTCCAGTGTGTAGTGGCTGCCTGTATCCCTTGGCTCATGGCTGCGTCACTACCTCCGCTTCTGTTGTCTCATCTCTGATCTTTCTGCCTCCCTCTTATATGGACTCTTGTGATTGTATATTGTGCCCGCTTTCCAAGATAAATGCAGTTAAGACATTAATAATAGTAAAAGCAATGAAAACAGATTTTATTCAGTGACTACTGACAGTGGGAAAAAGGGCTGAGCTCCATTCCGATTGATTTGTGCAGAGGTGAGGTGATGGGGTGTTTTAAAGGGAGAATGAGGGAGTGCGAAGGAGGAATGAGGGAGTAGAGAGGGGGAATGGCTTCAGCAAAGTTGGGGAAGTTAAACATTATAAAAAGCAGGAAGTAGGGGTTCTTCCATGTGAAATCCATCTGAGTTTATTAGCTGGCACTTACTGAAGTTAGGCACCTCCCCTCCCACAGAGACTGGGAGACCGGGCCCAATCTACAGGTGTTGGCTGGAACAAAGTAAATTCTTTGGACAGGCTGGAGTTTTCTGTCAGGCATTTCAAGGGGCAGGAGGCGAGGAAGCGGGAAGGGGAGGTTTATCTTAGGGATGCACCCTTGAGCTGTCAGAAACTATGTGTGTGTTTGTTCAAGTCTTTACAGGCCAGGGTTGAGGCCTAGTCGAGAAGGAGGCTCTAAGGAGCCTGAATAGAGTTTGATCAAGGAGACAATTTTTTTTCAGCTTCTTTTTATTTTCCTCCAATAGTTTTAAAGTTATGAATTTTTGAACAGGTAATATATCCACAGGATCAAAAATTCAAAATGTACTGGAGTCTGTCTTCAGATGCCTGGCCCCCTCCCAGGAAGTAACCAGGAGGTATACGCTGCTCTGCGCTCAAGGAGAGAATCTGTTACCACCTGGATAATCTATCTCAAGTTTCTCAATTTAACCAAATCTGCAAAATGCCTTTTGCCATATAAGGTAACATATTAACAGGTCCTAGGAGTTAGGATTTGTACGTCTTTGGGGAGCCATTATTCTGCCTACCATTGATAGCAATGATAGAACTTCATCTCCAGCAAAATCGATTTCTCTAGTGAATTTTAAATTTTGATGGACTTTTATATCGATGACTGCTTAACTCAACCTCATAGCAGTCTTCTGAGACAGAAGGACACATATCTTTTACCCATTTGCAGGTTAGGGAATTTAATAATATTAAGCTAAGAGGTATTAAAAGCCTCCTTGAAAGGACTGCAATGACGGCATCTGAGCTAAAACCAAAGTGTTTGATTTCTTAGTTAAAAGTGTTTGTTTGTTTTTTTAAACACAGTTTGGCACTGATTTTAAAAGCACTGCACACATGCACAAACATGAAAAGGTAAAAACAAAACACATTTATGGCCTGAACAAAAGGACTGCTTCCGTGTTTTGAAAAGCATTTTCAACGTTTATGAAAAGCTCCTATTTTCATATTCTGACTGCTTTTCATTTCTTTTGATTAAAGTGCTGTTTTAATTTCTTCAAGATGCTAGGTCAATGGACCCATGGACATTTCCACAACTTTTGGAGGTTTCTTTATGGTGTGCTGAACTAATCACGGAGGGTATTGCAATTACCAAAGCTAATATTTTTATGGCCCACTCTGTGATAACAAGGACTCTATCTAGTTTCTCAATTTATTTATTCATGCAATTAAATAAAACAATGAGCATGAGTTATAAAAGTTATATTTCCTCCAGGGGTTTTCAGATAAGGGCTATTTTCTTTACCACTATATCCCCAGTCCTTAGCACAGTGCCTTAACCTTCATTAATCAATGATTGATGCAGATAAGTAAATAAGTTCAAGGTAGCTATGAATGAGGTAAGGACAAAGAGAGCTCCTACAGAGATGGCAGCACCTCACCAGTCAGAGGAAAGGGGCCCAGTAAGGGCCATCTAGTGAGGGATCCTCTAAAATGTGCTGTAATAGTGGAGTAACAATAGAAAGAATAATAACAACAGACCAGATGGGGAGGAGAAAGGGCATTCCAGGCCAAGAGGGGAGGAAACGGTAGGGTTGAAATTGTAGAGACCCTCCTATGACTTTGGTTGTCACGTAAAACGATACTGAAAATGTTCTTTATATGAAATTAAGAAGTGCAAGTTATTTCCTCAGGTGTGTGAGTGTGGAAACATAATTTAGCTATTTGATGTTTTATAAACCACAATAACCGAGGTTGCCATTTAATAATGCCACATGAATCTACTAGTAACCAAAAAAAGTATGAGGTGTGTGTGATATTAAAACCTCGTAATTCTGAAATTGAAGTATTCTTTTGCCTTCAAAACCAAAAGGAGATATATTAATCTGCATCGAGGTACACGCGATGATTGTAATGAGAGCAGGCTTGGAACCCTTGTAAACATTTAGGCAGATAGGGAAATGAATTTGATTTAAAAATCCTATAAAATACCTCTAAAAAGCTTCCACACCTAATTATCTCGGTCTCTCAAGCAAGTTAAGAAATTCAAACCTAAACCGGCAATGAACCCTAGAATTTGGGAGTCCTTTAATTTTCCTTTTTTTTCCGTCAGATAAATAGTGCTTAACTCAGACTGAAATTTTCATTAAAAAACAAGGTTTTTTTTCATGACTTGGAGAGAAATGGGCAGTCGGACAAGTTTTCAGTGTCTTCAGACAAGTGCCAATCCCGATGACACTTTCCTTCATATGTGTATTTCACAAGTATTAATTGATCCATAACCTCTCAATGCATTCATTCCCTTCCTCTTTCAGTAAATGACACCATATTCCCAGTTGCTCAGACTGTCTTGAGTCCTCCCTTCCCGTAGCTTGCCACATCCAAACCAGCAGCGCTTTTTTATCTTGTTTATTTTCTGTCTCCTGTCCTTGAATGTAAGCTCTGAGGGAGCAGGGAGAGAGTGTCGGTCCTGTTCATAAACAAATCCTCAGTGTCTAGACAGCAGAGATGAAATGCATATTTATTGAATGAATTAATAAAAAACACCAGTAACATCTTTTTGTATAAAATATGTATTCTCTTAGGGGAGATTATTGAAAGGTACAGCAAAATGAGAAGAATGAAACAGGAGCCCCTATAATTTTTGTATCCAGAGATAATCATTACTAATATTCTAAATATTCCAAAAATGTACGAGTAAATATTATCAGACACTTTGTAATAGATGCCTAAAAGATTAATTAAAACATCAAAGAAAATGAGTTTTTAATGCTTTAAAACCCATCGGATTTTATATAAGCTGTTTAGAATCCTGAGATTTCAATAATTTTATACAATGTTTTCTCACATTATTCAAATTTGAAGATATGTTTTCAATGTTTGCATGTACTGTAATTTAATTTATTTGTCTATATTTTATTTTGACAAGTTGTTTGCATTTTTTGAATTTGTAAGAAACACCATGATAATAATTGTTTACACCTAATGAAATGAACATGGGTGCCTGATTCATTGCCCCTATATTATATTTACACATATTTATTTTTTGCAAATTCAATAGATAAAATGTTTTTCATTGTTTTAACTTTTAGCTATTTGGTCACTAGTGTGGTTAAATATTCTTTCAAATGTTTTTTCTCATTGACTTACATGTGTATCTAATTAAATATTATTAAACATATTATGCATATAAAAGATATACATAATTTAACTGAGCACTTTAAAGAATAATCATAAGTAGTAATAATAAAAATAGACCCCTGTGTAGCCACAATTCAGTTTCTAGAACACAACTCCTAAGACTTTTAAGGCTCCTGTACATCCCACTCCAACCTGTTTACTTTCCTCCCCTATGGAGGTAACCAACTATCCTGGAACTCTTTGTTTTCTTTGTAGTGTTCACAAAATGAAATTTTTCCCTAAAAATATTTTGCTTATTTACCTTTTAAAAACTATTTAATAAATAATATCATGTTCTATGTATACTGCAGACTTATTGTCATCATTTAACAGTCTCTTTGGAGATTCATCTGTGTTGCTATATGTAGCTAATATTCATTTATTTTTTGGAGCTATATAATAGTCCATCATAGTAATATCTCACTATTTACGCCTTATAATTGTAATAGAAAATTGGATTGTTTTTAGCTATTTCCACTGATACAGTTTTGGAAATTCTTTTATATATGTATGTATTCTTTTATATAGGAGCAAGATGGGGTATGTATTTAGGATGGAAGAGGTGGGTGTAGGATTTATGCATCTTTAGCTTTATTGGGTAATCCCAATTTTTTTTTCCAAAGTGACTGCACAATGTATATCTAGACCAGCATGAAATTTCTCATTGCTTCACAATTTTGCCAATGCTTGGTAGACTTGGTCAGACTTTTTATTTTTTTCCAATCTGGTGGATAGGAAATGACAAATTATAACAATTTCACTTTTTATTTGAGTATCTCTTCATATATTTCTTCATCTGAAAAACTGATTTTTTTTTCTTTTTGTGCCTTAGACTATTGGGCTGTTTCTATTTTTCTGGTTGACTTAAATGTATTTTGAATACTAATCTTTTGTTGGTTATATTTTTCTCCATTTATTGCTTAACTTTTCAATCTATTTATGGTATCTCTAATGCATGCAATTCTAATATTGATGAATTCGAATATATGAATATTTTCCTCTTTTGCATTATGCTTTGTGTTCATTTTAGAAATCCTAGCTTCTTTTAAGGACTTAAAGTTATTATTTTAAGTTTTCTTGCAAATAATTTATAGTTTGATCTTTTCACATTTAAATTCTTAATCCATTTGGCATTTATTTTTGTGTGTTGTGTGAAGTATGGATTGAATGTCGTTTTTGTCTGTCTGAATAACAAGTTATTTCAGTTCCATTTATTGATTATTCCATCTTTTTATTTCTGACCTGCAAAGCTAACTCTGTCATACATTGTTTTACATAATTCATGGCTCTCTTCCCATCTCTGCAGTAACACCATACTATCCTAATTATTATGAAGCTTTAAAATACAGTCTTGCTATTTGGGAGGGCAAATTCTCCCACCTCATTCTTCTTCATTTTAGATATCATTCATTCTTTCTCCTTTTATATACATTTTAGAATCATCTTGAAGAGTCATGAAAAACTACATTGATAGTACTTTTTAGTTTTACTTTATATATATTTTAAATAGATTTTCAATTTAAAATAGTTTTAAATTTATAGAAAAAAATCACATGTGGTACAGACAGTTCCCATATACCCCACATCTAGTTTGCTTTCTTGTTAACATTTTGCATTACAATGTCATAACTAATGAATCAATAATAACACATTATTATTAAATAAACTCCATATTTTATTCAAATTTTATTAGTTTTTTCCCTAATGTCCTCTTTCTGATCTAGTATTATTCCAGGATACCATATTATATTTAGTTGTCATGTCTTAGGCTCTTCTGTGAGTTTAACTGTGATAGTTTCTGACTTTCCTTGTTTTGATGATCTTGATGGTTGTAGAGAGTGTTGGTCAAGTATTTTGTAGACTGTTATCAATTTAGTTTTGGTTGGGGTTTTTCTCATGAATTGACTGACGTCATTGGTTTTGTGAAGATCACAGAGGTGAAGTGCTATTCTCAACACACGTCAAGTACATGTGATGAACATGATTTATCTTTGATTAGCTGGTTTCCCAGGTTTGTCCACTGTAAAGTTATTTCCTCCCCTTTCCATACTCTTTGGAAGTAAGACACTAATTAAAACCAGCACTAAAGGGTTGAGAAATTATACTCTACCCTCTTTAAGGAGAAAATCTACATGAATTATTTTTAATTCTTCTACATGGGAAATTTATCTCTTCCCCCCGTTCCCCATTTAGCTGTTTTTTACTCAATCATGTATTTGTGGACAGTATGGATTCATGAATATTTATTTTATGTACATTTATAGGAGAAATGTTTACAGGATCCAGATCCAGAATTACAAAGCAAGACAAACAAGGAGGTGTATGTGGGTACACTATCAAGCATGTATTATACTTTTAATAGAATATTCTCATTATTACTGGTACACAGAATTATCATGAATTTTTGCCTATTGATATTATATTTGAAAACTTTGATAAACCCCCGTATTAATTCTAATTTATCTGTATTTCTTCTGGTTTTCTATGTTGGCTATTACATTACCTGTGAATAGTGATAAGCAGCTCAACTTGGTGGTTAAGAAAATGGATCTCTGAATGTTAGACTGTTTGTGCTTGAAAACTGGCTCTACTGTTTATTAGCTGGTGACTAAGGAAGGTTATTTAACCTCTCTTTGTTTCAAATCCCTCATCTGTAGAGATTATAGTACCTTTTCATGATTGTTTTGAGGATTAAATGAGTTACTAAATGTAAAGCACTTAGACTAGTGGCCGTCTCAGAGCAAGTGCTGTTTAATACTGTATGTTACGAGTAAACACTGTATTTTATATAATAACAATTTTTATCATTATTTATTTACTTTATGGCATAAGAATACTTCAACTAGTGCCGGTTTTGAAGAGAATCACTCCTGGAGACGATAGTTTGGTTGTCAGAATTCTGCTACACATAACACAAAGTTATAGAAGAGGGTGTAAAATAGGGAGAATGTACAAATCTAAGAAAATAATTCTGAGAAAAAAAAAGAAATGAATACAGACAATTATAAAAATGTGTCTGGAGGAAATTCATATTTGGTTGAAAATTATGATGAGTAATTTAATGTGACATATTTTAATAAAATGCTCTGAATTAGAGGTCACAGCTAAATATACCCATGATGAAACCTTACCAGCAGGAAACACACAGAAATAAATTACAATAGAAAAACATGCATTTTTCTTTATTTTCAAAAACAGATGTCCTCAGGTTTTGAAAGTTTTAGTTGTCCTCATCGAAAGTTTGAGAACATTAAAATTACCCCCTCCTAACATGAACGGAAATCTGTTTTGTGGAAGGAATCATGGTTTCACTGGGTTATGTTTGTGAGGGCACTCTCCGAAAGTCAGATCTTGAAAACATGAACCATATCTTCTTTTAGGAGGTTAAATCTTGCCCTAATTAAATGCTGGTCACCATTTATTCAGCCAATCATAACAAAAACATGTGGTGAAATATTTGAGATAGAGAGAAAACATATTCCTGAGGGAGCCCAGTGGACCTCTTGAAGTCACAGAAGAGGCCTTTTAGAGGAAAACCAAGGTTATTTAGTTTTTATGGGATAATTGAAGCCTTAACTATATTAAATAAATCAGTGTTGGGTTGTTGGTGGTGGTGAAAACTGTTAGTGTCTTTGGCATTACTTAGAGGAAGCTTTCCTTTTAGGACAACATCTCAGAGACACATATAATTAACTGCTTAAAAGCTGATGATCAAAACATGCAGCCACCTTATTCATGGAGGTGAAATCAATGTCAAAGAAAACACTATTCCCTTGGTCCATTCTTGGATGGTTTGCTGACCCTTTCTTGGAAATTTATCTTCTTTTCCTTATTTTTTTTTTTCTTTCCTGAAGCACAGGGAATATAAAATTAGGATTTTATTGAACACTTGGGGCAGGGACTTTGATTAAGAAGACTTCCTTTATTCATATGTGGTTTCTTAGTTGAAAGACTTGAATTTTAATGGCTTGTTCTGTGAAAATTCAGTCTCCCTCCTCCTACTTCCTCCCTAATCTCTAGAGTCATCTAGCAGATTTCAGCACATTGAGGAACAGCTTGTACTTTACTACTGAAGAGGAAGATGAATTAAAAATTACACATGAGCTTGCACCCTGTGACTTTTTTTTTTACCCCAAACAACAAGACTCTTACAGGAGCCCACAGAATGGGATGTGAGACTCATTTTGAATTGCTTCGTGTCTTCTGCCAAAGTGACTCCACTACTGCCATATGGCCTGGTCCTACCACAGTCAAATTTGTTAACAGTAGGGTGTGGGTAGTCTACCACAAAGAGATTGGCTCCAACTAGAAACCTATGCTGCTCCACTGGCTATGGCTTTTATCAGGGTTGGGGTTTTGTATTACTTTCTAAACTTCAAGACATGATTCTCCAAGGCTAATTTTTCATCAGGACCAGTGGCCCTCTGCCATAATTGCACAAATCAAACAAAGGTCTGAGATGGACTGGTCTCTTTCTTCCAGCCTCTTTGAACATGAGAAGAATCTCTGCAGGTAGGAGCCTAGAGGGTAATAGTCTTGATTTTTGGATAACCAGCTATTGCCACAGGTAGACTCAAGTATTTGCATTTTGGAAATAGATAAGGAGAAACCAGTGTGAACAGACACCCCAGATAGCATATGTTTACAGCCGTATATATGTCTATGTCTATGTATATATTTATGTATGTTTCAGGGGAGGGGAAGAGAAAGTGTACTTTGAATACTAACATGTCATCACTGGAAAATTAGAGGGGCGAGGGAGTTCTCTGGGGTGTCTTTTATAAGAGCACTAATGTCATTAGGGAGGGCTCCATCCACACGACCTAACCACCTCCCAGCCCCACCTCCTATTACTGCCATACTGGGTATTAAGATGCTGTGGGGACAGAGCCAGGAGTGCAGTTTCCAGACTCTTGCCCTCACAGACAGGTGCTGGCTCAGGTAGTAAATGGCCATCAACTGTGATTGGATGGCCATCAGCTGTGGCTAGTTGGCCGACAGCTGTAACCAGTGAGCCATTGGCCACTAATATAACTGCTGTGGCTACTCTAGCAGAAAATGGGGGCCAGCAAGAAGATGGTGGCTGAGCTAGCAAGAGCAGATTGCAGTTAGCACCACGGAGTGTGGGTTGCGGATTGCAGAGAAGTAGATAGCACGTTGCAGATAGTGTGGCTCCTGCTTCCTGTGTCTCCATCCTAGCCCCCAGCAAGACTATAGTGGTATGACTCCCCTATCTATGGCTCCGTGGGTGTTCTTTTTTGGCCTCACCATGTCCTGCATTCCTATGTGGGGAGCGGGACCAGAGACCCTGCGTGACACCCTGCATGACAGATGTCGACATATGAATTTTGGGGGGACACAAATATTCAAATCATAGCAGCTGGGTCAGAATGATGCCAAAGCAACTTACTAATTTGATCATTCCATTTTCCAAGTGAAAAATTTCTCCATTTGGTTGAAAACACATCGAACAGCATTTGGTGTCAGAAAAAGTCATTTGCTTTTACTTTATTATTGATTATGACCATACACTAGTTCTGTTAAATACCTATTATTATTACCGACCCTTCCGGGTCAGGGACCCAAACCCAGGTCCTTCTGCCTGGTGCCCTTCACACCAACAGAAGGAGGCTGAGTTCTGTAAAGCAGAGCAGAAACATTCTTTGGTCAAGGAATAGAGAAGGGTGAGCTCATGCTCTAAAGACACCTTCTCCCCACCTGGGAGGAGCCTCCTGTATTTATAGACTGTGGCGTGGAATGATTAAATTCTTCTAGGCATGTGTGGTTATTCCTCTATTGCACACGGCCTTGTTTGCACACAGCCTTGTTTGCCCATGGCCCTGTTTGCACACAGACGTTTGCCCACGGCCCTGTTTGCCCACGGCCCTGTTTGCACACGGCCCTGTTTGCCCAGGGCCCTGTTTGCACACGATGCCCCAATGTCATCTTGGTGTTTGCGCTTGGCACCTTGATCTTTGAAGTCGGGAATCCTTTATGGTTCCTGTAAGAAGTGTAGCTTGTGACACAGTTTAGGTGTTGAGAAACGCTAGGTCTTTTGGATGATACCCAGTGACATTATGTCATTGGTACTGTGCCAGGTAATTTTACCCCCATTATTTTCTTCACTGCGCAAAACAGTCCTTCAAGGTAGGTATTATGTTCACCGTTTTGCACCTGCAGAAGCTGAGGAGCAGAAATTCGCGCACCTCCAGGCCGAGGGACAGCAGACTTCACGTCAGAGCCAGATTCGGTTCCCGGTTTGTCCTCACCCCAGGCCTCTTTTGTCCACTGGGTCATGTTTCTGGAATGTCACACATTGTTGTAAGAGCGGTAAACGCCAGTTAGGGACATTTTAATTGCTCTTTGCTCCTCTGTGAGGGAAAGTCCTGTTGCTCATGTATGAATTTCCTTCAGCCACACGACAACAGCCACGTAGCATTTACTTACAAAAGATAATTACGTCCCTTTCTAGAGGAGTACGGCACAGTGTTTTCCATTCTTTTTGGAGCCCAGCCCCTCCTTCCCCCACGGAGCTTAATATTTGTTTCATCAGAAGATTATGCTGAGGTAATATAGTCTGAATGTTGAGGCATATTTTCGTCTCCTCTGGAGGAGACATGACTTTCTGGCTCTCCTTCACGTTCCTTTTTTGTTCTTTGTACAGTGAGGCTCCAGGGCAGCGTTCTTCTTTTTTCCACCAGGATTTCACTGTCCTGAAACATTCAGGGACTAGAAACCCCAAAACACTAGTGAGCCAGCGCGAGGCGTTGGTCCCTGGGCAGACCCAGCCCAATGACATAAACTGAGACGATCTTGCTCTGCCGCAAATATGTTTTTCTGAACACACCCAAATCCCAGTGATTTTCATCTTTTCTGGGCTCTTCCACTTCCGTTTTGTCCAATAACAAGATATTACAGAGAAACAAACCCAGTCTAGATCCCCTGTAGGCTCCTGCTGGGGATAATATTCCTCCTTATGACAGAATATCAAGAGGCAGTGGGTTTCAGAATTGTCCTTGAATATGTTATTGGTCAAAGATTTTTGGAATACGTTTTTTTTTTTTGCCCCCTGTGGAATAATGCCAAGAAAGGAAACCAGGTGCAGAGCTCTCCCACTCTGGCAAATGCAAGACTCCTTCAAGTAGCAAATGACTTAACAGAAATACGTGGAGCATTTTAAAACACACTCAGTGATTTCTTTTCCATTCTTGACTGTCAGTTTTCTTTCATAAGTAGCTGCGTGATTTGCTGGCAGGGAGGGTCTGTAAGTTGGGACTTAAGCATCCATCAGTGTGCAGAGCAGCACAACATGGGCAAGTCGGACACACCGGAGGTTTAATCCCAGCCTTGTCACTTACGAACAGTGTCACCCAGATGATATATGAACTAACATAACCTCAAATCTTTAGCTTTCTCAATTACTCTTCTTGGGATGCTGTTATGAGGATGCAACAGAATAACACATGGCTAAGAGTAGGTTTAAAAGTTCTCATTCCAAGAAAAAAAAAGTGTGGTGATGGATGTTAACCGGACTTGTCATCGTTTCACAATATATACAATATCAGATCATATCATACACCTGAAACAAATATAATGTCATATGTCAATTACATCTCATTGAAAAATGTACGTATGCAAAGTGCCTGGCACACACAATGTAAGTCAGTAACCAGTAGCCACTATTCCTTTTTCTTTTTTCCTCTTCAGCACCTTGAGCATAGTTTGCTTTCAATCAATTTTGGAGGGAAGGAAGGACGCAAGGAAGAAAGGAAAGAAGAGCGGGAGGAGGGAGGGAAGGAAGGAGAAATGGAGGGAGGAAAAGAGGGAGGGAGGGAGGGAGAGAGAGAAAGAAAGCAAAGGAAGGAAGGAAGATACCTGAAGTTACAGAAGCTTCTTTCCCTTCTTCACAGCGCCTTTTCTCCTTCCCAAGCAATCATTGAACTTCTCACTTGCTCCTCCTTGCTTTGCATGTACTGATCCTGTTTCCTAACCACCATTTTTACTTCTTAATTATAATAAATTAACAAGCATTCATCGAACTTCTTCTATGCACAAATCATTCAGCTAGGTAGTGTGGAGAATATAAAAATAAATAAGACAAAGATCCTCTCTTCAAAGCACTTACTGCTTACTGCTCCATAAAAATGAGACATAAAACTGTAATAGAAGGGAGAAAAAACCAGTATACTGTGAGTCTACTAAAGTGCTTTGGGAGAAAGATAGGCAAGGGCGCTTTTGAGGTAGCAGCATTTGTGCTGGTCTTAAGTGGGATTTAGACTTGCGGAAAAGGAGCCTAATGGCATCCAAGAAAGGACCCAGCAAAAGCAAATGGATGTTGGATGAAAAGAATAACACAGGTCATCGGAATAATTACTTAGCAACCGAGCACCTATTATGTGTCAAGTGCTATACTAAGTGCTTTACATGTATGATTTCATTTAATTAGGAAAACGAACTGTGGAGATAAGTTGTTATAGGCTCAAAAGATCTTTGCTTCAGACTTATTAAAATTAATATCCACCCAGAGGACACAAGCTCCAACGGAAGGACCCTGAAGAATATTAGAACATTTGCACAATTAACACAGTGCTTTGAGAATAAAGAGCACTATGTAATCTGAACTTCTTTTTTTATAAAGAATTTAAGAAATAAGATGAGAATATTCACCAGTCAGGTAATTTAAATATATAAATACAAGGCCTGAAGGGATGAAGAAAGTTTCTTATCAAATCTATATTTATCCTGTATCTTGTCATTATAAAATTGGGTGGTTTGTTTATAAGAAACATCCTGTAAGAATTGTCGACTCTAACTACAATGCTTGTTTTAAGAAATTATATTCCTCATCTGTTAGAGAAGAATGAATTTACTTAAGACTCTTGTGAAAACAACTGATTTTCTTGCACTTAACTTGTGTAAAGGCTGTCATTTTCTCAGGGTTAAGTGAAATATGTTTGGTCTTGCAAAATGATGCAGATAAATGGTGATTATAAAATAGAATTACCGTTAATAGACAATGTGGACGTCGTGACAATTCACTGACATGTGGTTATTCCCATGTTTGGATGAGGAATCAGAGATTTAGAGAGGTTCAGTGTGGAAGCCATAACAAAGCAGCTTGTAGAGCTTCAACTCCATCTTTGCTCTAAAAAAACCCTCCTGTATTTGTTTGCAGCGAGGCCACAGTTCTCAGAGGCTGCTCCCAGCCAATGAATGACTGAGTACAGAGGGGATACTCAGCAGACTCCTTCCTGGGAAACACAGGCGTCCTCCGAAGGTCACTTTCGTTTGAGGATGCCTAGTGGGCTTGCTAAACTTTCCTTAGTCTGCCTGTCATTCCTTCCCTCCTTCTATTCGTCACTAAGGGTCAGATTTGCATTATGGTCTGATGGCTCTTCCAGCCTTCCCCGTTCCTCCATTTTCTCTCGCAGGTGTTTCCCTAATATAATTTTGTGTTGGCATCTGCTTCTCATGGGACCTGGACCAACACATCCAGTGACTTACCCAAGGTCACACAGAGGTGACGTGGCAAAGTAGGACTCATTTCCAGGTTTTTCACCTGCACAGAGGCATGAGTGGTGGGAAATAAGCCTGACAGAGCGATTACTAATAACAAAAATTCTATCTAAATCTTGGTAAAGAAGTTGGCCAGATCATAGTTAGTAATAAAGACCTTATTTTACAGGTAGGATACTGAAACATAATTTTGAGTTTTCTGTCTTTCTGTCTTACCTTCTAAAAGGTAAATGCGATTTGGCATTTCTTAAATTTTCTCACACGAGTTAGCTGATACTTCAGTTAACAAGTAGGTGTGAACAAAGCTCTGTTGTAATTGATCACAGAACTGACATATAAGATTTGGATGTTTGGATACCCAGAGAGGAAGAATCAGGCCTGCTAGGCGTGGGAAGGACTTTTCAAAAAAGGGGATGGGTTCTTCACATCACAACTATGCTTCAAGCTAGCCTGAGGAACTTCACAATAGCTGGGAACTGAACCCAGCCAGAAGCACTAGGGGTTTATGAGCGAGAAGTTCTACTATACATTTTTAAGGCCTGCTTCTGAAAATTAGCAAAGAGTCTGAAAAATGGAGGCCAAAAGCCCAAGTTGTAGTTAAATTACAATGCATGTTAATTACTCTGAGAATGACAGCACTGAGAATTACTAGTCAGCTTTAGGCTGGCTAGTAATGTGATGTTGGTGGACTTGCTTGTAAGTGGGTTCTACCTGCCTCTGCCGTTTCTTGTTCCTTCTAATTGGTAATGATAGACTGACTAATTAGATCACACTTCTGCCCTTATTAGCTGTGTGACCCTAGGAAATACACTAAACCTTTCTGAATCTCAGTTTCCCCACCCCCACAAAAAGTGTGTAATTGTAAGGATTGAAAGACTTAAGGCAGAAATACACACACACACACACACACACACACACACACACACAAATGCTCTTGTTCTACTTCTGTCCACTGCTCTTTCCCTATTTCCCTATCTTGTTCTGTTCCAGTGGTCTTCCTGCTCGTCCTCAAATTTCTCAGCTCATTGGTGCCTCAGGGCCTTTACACATGCCGGTGATTTTGCTTGGAATATTCTTCCCCACATCTTTGCACAGCTCCCTCTTCCCCATCATTCAGGTCTCTTAAAATTTCACTTCAGGGTGACCTTGAACTTTCCTATATAATATAGGGATCATTCACCCATCACTACTTACTTCTTTAGCCTAATTTCATCATGAAAACAAATTATGTAATTTAAGTATTTATGTATTTCTTGTACTTTCTTGACTAGCTCTCCCACTAGCTGAAAGCCCCAAAGGAGTAGGGTGTTTTGTTGTCATTTTTCATGGCTGAATCCCGTGGTTTAGGGAGCACCTGGCTCGTGGTGGAGGTTCATTAAATATTTTTGCATGGATGAGCAAATGAATGAATAAAATGAATGTGCTTAGCTCCAAGTGGATGTTGTGAAAATATTAGCTTCTTTTCTTTCTGGCATCCCATTAAAGACTATCAACAGTTTTCAGTTCAACAGTTTTGCAAGAATATTTGCATTTAAAAGAGGGTGCCTGGGGAGACAATGTCACATGTCCTAACCTAGTAGGATGACCATCAAATGCTGGCAGTTCAAAGCCTGTGACTAACAGATATACTTGAGCAGGGGTATTAACCCTTGTCTTCACACACCAGCTAACTGCTCAGACATGTTGACACTGAACATGATAAAACATGACAATGTTGAATTTTGACTGATCCTGGAAAACAGTGAAGGTTAAGAAATCCCCACTACGCTTTGTGTTCTGGAAAATGGCTTACTGAAAAAAAACACACGCCGTTTCTCATGTGACTTAGATAAGACTCATGGCTATCCCCCTGGTTTTTACCTATGACAAGGCTGGATGCAGTTCCTCCAAATTCCTATCCTCATAAATAATTAGCTGAACTATTTCTCCCCATTAGTCAATTGGAGCAAAATGCTCATTAGCGAAACTTTGATTTTGTGTTTCGGTCCTTCCTCAAATGCCTGAAACTTGCCCTTCACTCAGCACAGCATACAGCCCCTCCTGAGAATAAGACGGACTCAAGGTAAAAACAGTTTCTGATCTGCTGCCTGATGATCACACCACTTTTAATCCCACTTCCCCACATGTGGTTCTTTGGAGCCCTGTTTAGGACTCTATAAAAGAGAATTCCTTTTTGCCTAAACTCCTGAGACTTTCAGATCTTAGGGTCACAGCTTTCTCCTCACTGCAATAGTCTTTTTCCCACCTTCCCCTGGAGGTAATCCTTTTCAAATAAAGTCTTTCTTTAGTAAATCTGGATTTGTTGTTATTTAACAAAGAACAAAAAAATATTGTATTTTGATGATGGGTTATCTGGTAAAAGGCTTTGGTCCAGCACTAATGAACCTAAATAATATAGTGTTTTATTATAACACAACTCAGTCTCTGGATTTTGTAGCTACTTTAATATTGTCTGTATCCCAGGGTTGCTGTGAGGATTCAAAATATAAACACATATATAAAGCAAGAGTACTATTGGCACCTTCCTTTCTGACTTCTACCAGCCCATAATTATGTCTCTAGGTTTTACCTTTCGAGTATGTTTGGTATTTCTCCGTCTCCACCACCACTGCTTGTTATAACCAGTTGTCACTTATCTGCCCTCACCTGGATTACTTCAACGACTGGCTCTCTGATCTCACATTATGTTTCCCCTCACCCTAATCTCCAGTAACTCAAGCAACTGTCCTGAAAAGCAAGTCTGAGCAGGTCACTGCACTATGTCCACCCCTTTGGTGGCAGTAGAAACTTTGGCAGTTATAATTTAAATTCTTCTTCCTCTTTGTGTTTCTCTGTCCTTTTTTTTCTTTTTCCTTAATTTGAATAAGGATCTGGCTCTGGGTTTCTTTGCTTCAGAGGAAGTTTGTGGCATGGCTTTCTGTATTTTTGTTTTTGTTTTTCCAAAATCCCATAGAAGAGATTCTATGAGGTGTTCTGAAGCTTTGAGGACAGAGGGAGTATCTCTGAGAGATACTTGGTGAGGCATCCCCACCCCCTCCCACCCTGGACAAAGTAAAATACAATAAAAGACTCTAGGAGAGGCGACAGAGGTCCAGGGGCTCCAGAATCCCCGGGGCACTCGAGCATGGCTCTGTAGCAGAGTGGGTATCAAAGGACTCAGGTCAAAGGACACCTGAGCAAGTCAAGACCTGTGGGCAGTGCAGTGTTGCTCTCAAGAGCAAATGGCAGATCAGGATTCCAGCCCTACTCTTCCACTTTTCAACTTTAAAATAGTTATTTCACCTCTTTGAGCTTCAACTTCTTCATAAGCAAATAGAGATAATGATAAAAGAGAAAGAAAGGAAGGAAGGAAGGAAGGAAGGAAGGAAGGAAGGAAGGAAGGAAGGAAGGAAGGAAGGAAGGAGAGAGAGAGAGAGAGAGAGAGAGAAAGGAAAGAAAGAAAAAAGAGGAAGGAAGGAAGGAAGGAAGGAAGGAAGGAAGGAAGGAAGGAAGGAAGAAAGGAAGAAAGAAAGGAAGAAGAAAGAAAAAGGGATAGAAAACTTTGTTATAAGAAAGTAACGAGGAAAATACGGAACTTGGTGCTTGGCATAGACTAGGCCCTTAATAAATGTTTCCCTTCCTCTGTCAAGAATACAAACTGTGTTTTGAATTGACATGAATATGGCCATGTCCCATTGAGTACGTTAAAGGAAAGACCTGTTGGTACAGATCTTTTTCAGTAGAGGTAAGCAGTGAGGCCCTAGTTAGATCTGTGTTACTTGTGAACAATTTTGTATTCAACCTCCCAGGGGGAGACTAAGACACCCACCAGTTAAAAGATTCCACAAGGACACCTACAACACACATGCATTGACTCTTCTTAACATGGAATCTCCCATAATATCATTTTTCTGGGCTCTTCTGTTATGCAGATCTTCCAGTCTTTGGGACTGGGTTCCTATTTGTCTCAGGTCTTCATTATTGTCTCCTACTCAATTAAGGGTAGATTACTGAAAAGTGTGGTACCTGGTTAGCTTAAATAGTCATACATTTGCAAATGGAGACAGTATGTTTTTTAATCTATCATATGTTTTATTCTGAAAGCTGACATTATAGATTGAATATAATAGACAGAATTAAGTAAACTCTGATTTTTAATTAAGTCTGAGAGACAAGAAGACTGTAGTTAGTATTTAATTCTACGTTAAAACCTCATTAAAGTTGTGCGTAAATTATTTTGTTAATAATTAAGCTGTTTATGGTTAATCAATTAAGATTTGTGGTTTGATCCACCAAGTCTGTCGAGATTGTAGAAATGGTTGAATGTGAAAGAGTGCATATAATGACCAGAGACCATTTCACTGCTATTGGTGTCCTGTCCTAAGACTGTTGAAGAGCGTCTCCTCGAAAAACTTCTAAAGCCTCCAGAATCATTTGCTGTGGTTGTTACTTCAGTAACGCCAAAGTGGGTGAATGGGAAGCCTGTGGGTAGCCGCTATGTATAGAGAATTATTCAATGTGTAATTGGAGGGTATAGTCTCAGATTCCAGTTTCATAAAGTCATGAGCAGATGGAATCTCATGTTGTCAATGGTTGCAGTCAAAAAACCTAGGTCTCCAGCATTGGCCTCCTGCTGCTCTAGCTAAAATGATACTTGCATCCTGCGGATGATGACATAGAAGAAATTCAGGTGGATACTGAAATTATTGAAGAATTTTGGGTTTTCTCAGGATGTACATGGCTTTTATGTCCACTTTTCACTTCGCTTATGTCCTACAAGATACTTCTAATAGGAAAAACAACAAATTCATGCTGTTATTCCTCATGACTGGGAACCCATTTTCGTAGTTATTCTCTGGCCGTTAGATTGGAATTAACATCTTAGCTAAGTAAGCCAAAGATTGGCCTTAGCAATGATTTAAAGATAAAAGTAACTCATATTTAAGTAAAACATTGTGCAAAACCTGTGGATTGCATTCTGCTTTGTCTTAAGTCAACTTATCTAAGCTGCGTTTCCCAGAATTTCTTTTATTGCACAGTTCCAGCCTAGCGTGGTTCACAAGAGACATTTTGCACATGATTTGGAAGATCGAAATCAGTAGTAGCCATGTTATTTTTACACTCAGATGATTAGTGCAGCTGACACACATGGTCTTGGATCTGCTGACTCTTCTTATCGGCATGGAATAGCATCTGGACATCTCCAGTCCTCACCAGACTTGTCCTTCAGCTTCTACTCTGGGCCAAGTACATGTTCAGCTCCATAATGAAGAGTCCCAGCTCATCCTGTAGGTAAACCTGAATCATCAAAATTGTAGGTTTGGAGCTTGTAAGAGACCAAGAGTCCAGCTTGTCCTGTGGGTTCCAGTTTGTCATTGTTCTCCTCGCTTCACCACCATATTTCCTTCTTGATTGCCTACCTTGTTGACCTCAGCCCAGCAAGACATGTGGAAATAACAGCAGAAAGTAACCAGCTCTCATAATTGTGTGAGGTCAAATCTCTACAATAATCTTTTATTATATATGAAGCTATGACAAATAAGGTCGCGAATTTGTTGCAATGATCTTGCTAACCTTCTTTGATATCAGAGGGATTATTCATTATGAATTTGTACCAACTGGACAAACAGTCAAACAAGTTTACTATTTGGAAGTGCTGAAAAGGCTGCGTGAAAAAGTTAGATGACCTGAACTTTTCACCAACGAGTCATGGCTCTTGCATCACGACAATGCACCAGCTCACAAGGCACTGTCTGTGAGGGAGTTTTTAGCCTGTAAACAAATCACTGTATTGGAACACCCGCCCTACTCACCTGATCTGGCCCCCAATGACTTCTTTCTTTACCCCAAGATAAAGAACAAATTGAAAGAAAGACATTTTGATGACATTCAGGACATCAAGGATAATACGACAACAGCTCTGATGGCCATTCCAGAAAAAGAGTTCCAAAACTGCTTTGAAGGGTGGACTAGGCCCTGGCATCGGTGCATAGCTCCCAAGGGGAGTACTTTGAAGGTGACTGTAATGATATTCAGCAATTATATCTTTTTCTAGGATGAATTTGCAAACTAAATTGTCAGAACTTGTATACCTGGGGTGCCAAAAACATCTATATACATGACTTGTATTCATCTTTTGTTATCGGTATATACTGAGTATTAAAATTTTAATACAGTTTTTTCCTTCCTTAAAATGTGTATACATATTTTTGGCACCCTCTGTATAACTTCCTAGCAGTTTTGCTTCTCTGGTCAAACCATGACAACGTTGGGGTTTGTTTTGGCGACTAAGAGTATATACGCCAGAATTTCTTTCCCTAGAAAGCTTAGCTCACAAGGAGTTACCAATTAAGAACCTACAATGATGCAACAAGTCTATGAATAGATGATCTAGAAGGAAATTTAATTAGAATATGAATATAAAGAAGAAAATGGTTTACCAATTTTGATGACTTTCAAGAATTCTTTTCCTATGTATTTATAATCCTACTATGTCTGGTAGTGTTTTTATGGGGAATAATTGTATACAGTGTTTCCCTGAAAATAAGACCTAGCCAGACGATCAGCTCTAATGCATCTTCTGGAGCAAAAATATAAGATCAATCTTATTTTACTATAAGACCTGGTCTTATATAATGTGATATGATATAATATGATATGATATGATACGATACGATATAATATAATACCGGGTCTGATTTTACCATAATATAAGACCAGGTCTTATATAATATAATATGCATTGCCCCTGATCTATGAATGAAGCTGATGGATTGCATTGGGTGGTATTGGAAGCTTAGATTTTGAAAGCAAGCCAAATTGGGCTCAGGCATTTATTGTGTAACTGGGCAGGTCACTTAACAACTCTGAGCCTTGGGTTTCCTATATGTAAAATTCTGCTTATCCTAGAATTGTTGTGAGGGCTAGATGAAATAATATATCAAGCCCAAATAAGTGCATAGATGACGGTAGGATTTGCCAGTCATGTCCATATCCAGTTGTTGTTCGTACACATCTCACTTCTTTTTTTATTTGCAAATGACTTTGAGGGTGTGGTTGTGTCTTTTTTATCATTGTTGCTAGTACAGTGTGAGGTGTTCAGTAACTGGTCTGCAGTTCATGCTCAATGTTATTTGTGCTACAAATGAATCAATGTCCAAAGGCATATCTTTATTGCTGATGCAGCATATCTAGACCCGGTGTCTATTATAGCTTCTCTTCTGAGATTCATAGTAGGTAAAGCTGGTCACTAGGTTTGGAAATTTAGGAGTATTGCATGGATGAATGTCTGAGCATCACCATGCCTGGTGTAATGTTTATATTAAGGATTTCTCATTTGCAGCTCTTAGAAGGCCTGACACATGCAGTTATGATTGGACACCAGTGGATGTCACCCTTAGAACACATGAATGTGCTCTCAGGCCCTCTTTGGGAAGACAAGGCAAACTCCACAGATGTTTGCTTTTTCTCCGCAGGGTAGTTGGGAAGTGATGTTGGTCTCCAGATGTCACCCATCACCATGGAGCCCTCCACCCAGTATCTTCATCCAAGACTAGAAAGAAGAATTGTGGAATGCTTTGCAAAGCACG
The DNA here is from genome assembly GCF_036562045.2 of Rhinolophus sinicus. Lineage (NCBI taxonomy): Eukaryota > Metazoa > Chordata > Mammalia > Chiroptera > Rhinolophidae > Rhinolophus > Rhinolophus sinicus. The sequence continues at coordinate 14,288,941 of NC_133766.1, read as the reverse complement.
CTTTTATCTATAGAAATGGTGTTCATTGATTGATGGAATTTGGGGAATGCCTCTGAGTGAATTAATATCATTTAAAAATGTTGTTTGGCTGTATTAGTATTTGCCTCTTGGAAGGAAAGTAGGAGATTCAGTCATAAGAATGGGAAGGAGATTCACTATTCAATTCTGTATCAGTTGTTTGTGGTTTTGTTTGTACTTTTTAAATAAATCACTCATTCAAATGTGAAGAATAAATAAAATAATATTCAGCAAAATCTTGATAGTATATTCTTGCTTATTTGTCCTATGATTTACTGACTAAGAAAATTTCTATTTTGAAAACAAAAACAAAAACACTGATAATGTTTTCTGCAATGTTATTGATTTCCATTCCTCAGACTGGTCTTTCATTCAGACACTAATTTATATTAATTTATTTAAATTTTTATTATGCACTTGACTATGTGTTATTTGTTGTGTGGGTATGGGGAACACTGGCAAATTAAAGAAAAAAAAACACAAGCTTTTAAAAGAGAATTCTAATAAGAATTAGAGTTAAAGAAAAACATTGGCTTCAAAAATATCCTTGCTTGGTTTATAGTTCATAGGTAGATTTACAAATAAGCAAGTTTACAATAAGGTGTACACACTTTGTAATTTTTATACATGCAAAAATGTATTATGAAGTTGACAAAATCAAGGGGTTTTCCACCTGGGAGTGGAAACTGATGCAACCTGTTCTCAGAGCAATTTGGAGATGAGTCTCAGAAACCTCACGCGTCATCATCACTTTTGACCCAGCAGTTCCACTACTAGAAATCATTCTTAGATGACAAACAAAGATGTAATTTACAGAAAACAACAACTTATGTTCCAGAAAAATTGATCAGGAGCAAGAAAGAGGAAGTATCATAATTACACCTTGGCAGAACAATGTGACTGGGATGTAGCAGTTGACAGAGTATAAATACAAAGTTGCCTCTAATAATTCAGCCACCCCTTCACCTTGGGGTTGCTTTGTGTCATCTGTGCCCTATGCAAAGTCCCACACAGGAGGATGTTGAGAGGTGAGTCCTCTTTACTTTGACTTTTGTGGGAAGGAACTAGATAAGGCACTGTGGACCAGCAATACTACACACAATGCAAGATACCCCACCACACAGGCAGACGGCGGTGTGTGTGTTCAACAAAAAACTGACCCAGGTCCACTATGGCTAACACGGGGAAATGGAACTTCTCTGAATCCAATTGGTTTCAGTTCTGTCTATTGACAAGATTGAACTTCAACTTGAAGAGGATAGAACATTGTCAAGATAAAACTATAATGTAAAGATTATAGTTTTATTATGTAAAGATTAAGACTAGAGGCCTTAAATAAGCTCAAGCCTCTAGGCCTGAACAGATTAAATCCCAGGTTCCTGACAGAACTTGCAAATGAAATTATCTATTTGGCTTCAGAGATCTCTGTACCACTGTGAAGAAGTGGAGAGATGTTGGAAAGCTGAGCATAAGCAATGTTGTTTTGATTTTCAAAACAATAAAGTAGATTCTAAATATGTTAGGCCTTTGAGCAGATAGCTGAAGCCCTTTACATCTACTTCACATTAGGTGGAGTGCCTTAATTTAACTCACAGCAGGGTACAGCTAGATGACCTCAGGTTCAAGATCCTCCTATGAGCCCTGTCTTACTTTCTGAGGGCTTCTGTAACAACATACTAAGAACTGGGTGGCTGAAAACAACAGAATTTCATTCTCTCATCTCTGGAGGCTTGAAGACCAAAATCAAGGTGTCCACAGGGCCACACTCCCTCTGAAACCTGTAGGAGAGAATCTTTCCTGTCTCTTCCTAGCTTCTGGTGGTGGCTGTCAATCCTCGACCATCACTGGCTCGGAGTTGTGTCACACCAGTCTCTGCCTCTGTCATCACGTGGCACCCTCTCTGTGTGTGTTCCTTCATGTGATATTTTCCTCTTTTCATAAGGATACCAATGATTAATTAGAGTCCATCCTAGTGACCTCATGTTAGCTTGATTGCATCTGCAAAGATCTTATTTCCAAATAAGGTCAATTTCACAATAGGAGTTAGTACTTTATCATGTCTTTTGGGGGGACAAAATTGAACCCACAATAAGCCCTCTCTTTTTTTTTTTTCTTTATCCTCTGTAAGGACTGAGTCCCAGAGAGCAGTTTTCAGGCTCTTGGCCTCACATGGACAGGTGCTGACTCGGTTATTAGAAGGCCATCAGCTGTAATTAGTTGGCCATCGGCTGTAACTGGTTAGCCATTAGCCACTAATATAACCTCTGCGGCCACACCGGCAAAGCAGTTGCCAGAGAAGCGGACAGCAGATTACAGATTGTGTGAATCCTGCTTCCGGTATCTCCAACCCCGCCGCCAGCAAAAATATAGCGTTATGAACCCGCTATCCATGGCTCAGTTGGTGTTCCTTTTTGGCCTCACCATATTCTGTGTCCACCCTCCGAGAGCGGGACCAGAGACCCTGCATTACATCCTTTCATCATTTTATTCTGTTTAATATTCTATAGTCTATTCTATATCCTATTCTCTAAACTTTCTCTCATGTTTATTTTCATTAGGATTATTTCCATTATCCATATTCAGGTGACCAAGGTAAACATTGAAATTTGTAAGTGTAACCAGAAATGAAAAGATTAGAAATTGTTCTATTGACAGCCTTCCAGCCTACAGGGGGGACCTTAAACAACTTTGTTTGACCTTACCCATACCATTCATCCTTTCTTGAACTCAATGTCTTCACGTGTAAAATGACCTCTGAATCTCCCAGCTTGAAAAATCATAATATGTGTGAACAAACTGGGGTAGCCAACATTTCTGAAACACAGGCCTTTGATTAGGGGCGGAGATTAGGACAGCCTGAAACAAGCCCTACTGTTTGGCATACTGGGATCTGCAGATAAACTGTAGTACATCCTCATTTCCCCATTGGAGCACATGTATCAACAATCTCTCTCATGTGGTTTCTGGCTCACACTTCAAGGTTTCCTCCGACCTAACGTCTGAAGCAAACTCCAAAGAATGGAGGAATTGTGGAAGTAGCACTGGGAAAGAGCTTACCGGGCAAACAGTCAGAATTCAGTCTGTAGGTCTGGTCATTGTTTCTGTTGCGTATCAAAGGATGCCTATTTTTCATTTCTGCATCATGTTGCAAAGAGGTAATAATAACGAAGTGTTATGCTGTAAAGGAGCAGCCCTACATCAAATGAATGTCCTTCTTTGTTCCAAATGAACCAGATGATAGTTATTTTGCTGTCAAGAGAGCAATGACAAAAGGCCAACCAATGCTGTTACATTTCAGCTGGGTGTGTGTCAATTGAGGACAGATGCGTGTGTCTGTTCTAACCGGAGGCTAAGAAAGCTTAGTTTCATTTGTTCAGAATCCAGATGTAGCAATTGGTACCTGAATGTCAGTTTATAGGAATGAAGATCCTGAGGTGTGAGAAAGATTAAAGTGTCTCTATAATTTACCTTTTGTCTGTGGAGTAATAATACCCTGAAGGCAGGAAGCTAAGTAGATGGATAGAAGCATTACTTCTTGTTCATTCTTATCGGCTTTGAATAAAAGCTAGTTTTGTGCTACCTGAGAAAAAAGTGTTAAGTGTTTTCTCTCTCTCTCTCTCTCTGTCTTTCTATCATCTAATCGTCTCTCCATAATATATAATTTTTAAAGAAATGTGTTTTCTTAGAGTGCAATCAGATAATTTGAGTTGTGGTTCATTTCAAAGTGAAATTAAAAATTGCAAACAAAATCAAACACCACTTTAGCTTGTCAATTTAATACATTTTATTTTTGCTTTAATCTTACTTGACAACAAGTCCTTAGGAATTTTGCCTGCCTGTAGTAATAGCTTTCCAAGTGCTGCCAAGTGCTGCATCTCCTTCAATGATTCTCCCACATTTGTTGGTGCCTTTGATCTCAGACCAGGAATGAGGATTATCATGAAGACAGACACCCCATGTATCAGCCTCAGCGAGGACGCTGTTTGCCTTTTAATGGCCAGATTCAGGATTTGCCAGAGAAACAATGATTGGGTAACCTCAAATTTTTGAGGGAATCCCATTTCTGAAACAGCTAGTCTTGGTTTTTTGGTGCCAGTAAGTCCAGCTCTGGCTTCCTGAACTCCTGGCTAACTGTCTGGAACATTCTCATTTAACAGGGAAGAGACTAAAACTCATTCAACTTCACCACCTAAAATAAGGGCTTTTAGTTATTTTACTCTATGGAAAATAAATGAACTTTAGCAAACTACAAAACAATCCATTCCTAAATTTCCTATTACATTCCTCAGTTTGGGCTGATGACCAACTTCCCAGGGTTGGTCTCATTCAGCCTAGCCCTTCTGGGTCTCTTAAAACAAATTCTGTTTCACATGACTCTGGAAATAAAGTCAAAAGTCCTTAGAAGGATTTATAGGGCCCGTCATATTTTGGCATCTGCTTACGGTAGTTCTGCAGCCTTTCAGCCACACTGACCTACTCATTCACCTCTGAGCCTCTGTGGCCTTTATCCGTTGACTTTTTCCGTGCCACCTGGGTAACTCTTGGCCATCCATTGCACAGTGGGGTGCAGAGTGTGAGAGCCAATAATAACCTGGTTTTACATGCTTTCTGTGCCACTTACTCCCCATGTTAAGTGTGGGCAGGTTACCTCATTTTTTATGCTTCTGTTTCTTCACTATAAGCTAGAGATAAATTACAGTAGCTACCTCAAGGGATTGTTAAAGTCTTCATTAACTAATTTAGGTAATACATGTGAAACACTTAGAATAGTGCGTGACTTAATTGTGAACTAATTTTATTGTGATTCAGATTTGAGCTTAGCTGTTACATTCCTTGGGGACTCCCTCGTGCTGGTTTACTGTCTCTACAGGTACCTTAATTGTACCCTGTGCTTAGCCTGCCCTTGTTAGATCACTTATCACGTGATGTTGTCAGAAGGGAAAGAAGTCTATGAGATGAGCTGGAGCAGTCCTGTTTGTCCGTGTTTAATACTGTTACCGCGGAGTAATGATCCGCCATCTCTTTTTCACTCTCTCCTGTAGTGAATAGTCAAGTCATTTAAAGAATGCCCCTTAAATGTCCCTTAAAACCACCAACCCTCAAAAATACCACATAAGTTTAGTTTTCAAAGGAGAACAAGATGAAAGCCATGTCTGTAAAACATCCTGGTCTTTCCCTACTGGTAGACAGAATGTTCTTTTCATCTTTCTTAAATTCATTGGGGTGACATTAGTTAGCAAAATTATGAAGGTCTGAAGTGCAACTTCTTTTCACGTGCTAGTTCACTACAGTAGGTCCTGAAAACTATTCATTTCTTTGGCACGTGACTTTTTTTTATTTTTTACCGTTTCTCTACACTAAAAGGATAGGATGTCTCTCAGGTTTTTTATGATGAAATTCTACTTCTGTCACAGATCTGTTTCTAGTTCTGCCTCACTCTTGGTGACAAATATTCATATGTATGTAACGCACCAACAGGCACATATATCTCATCACACATTTTTTACTACTGCTTCTAATAACACTATTATCCATATCCTGGAAATGCCATAGGAGACACACACAATCTTTCCCTGTTCGTTGCTGTGATCGTTTGGCACTGGTAAATGACTGTTTTTTAAGGCCCTGAACTTACCAGGAGTCAAGAGTATGAGAAGTTTGTGTCTGAACACACAAGAGAAACCCAGGAGAAAGATGGAGCATTCAGACACTCCTCTGAATGCTTTCAGTTACTGGGGAGTGAAGTTTTGTGTAGACCATACATCTGGGAAGATTGAATTTTTCCAGATGTTTCTATGTATTGCTCCAACTTCTTTAATCTCATTTTGTTTCATTGACATCAAAACAGCTGATTCATTTAGTAACCACTCTTCTCCTCCTCTCACTAAATTTTTCATTCGGTCTTAGTCTGTACGCCCAAGCTTCTGCCTGTGCTCCACTTAACTGATAACTTTTTGAACAGTTATGACGCTGCAATCCACACATAAGTGAACACAAAGCATTAAATGAATATAGCATAACACGGAAGAAAACTGGCAGTTTTTATCCCATTAACCAGAACTTCAAGGATGTTTGATTTTGGAGACAAAGCTGGAATCATAAAGAGCTTTTGAGCAACTTTCAAGTGTCTTTAGGTTAATACTCACATAGGTTGTTTTTATTTTTCCTTCCACCTAAAGCCAGGCAAATCAATAAAACTCTCCCCACTGACCACTACTCTGTTAGGCATTTGCAAACCACCCATACACTTATCAAACATTCATTTACTCCTATTACATGCCAGACACTGGGCGATGATACATTATTAATAAATGCATTGGTAGGGACTTCGAAGAATCATGTAAACAGATCACTACCATATACTATTTTTATGGACTGAACTGTGTAACCCCATAATTCGTTTATTGAAGCCCTAGAGTCCAATACTTCACAGTGTGACTGTATTTGGACGTAGGGCCCTTAAAATGGCAATTAAGTTAAAATGAGGCCATTAGAGCAGGCTTCAATCCCATCTAACTGCTGTGCTTGTAAGAAGAGGAATTTTGGACACAGAAAGAGACATCAGGGGCATGTGTGCACAGAAGAATGATCATGAGAAGAAGTCAGGTTGTTAATTTTTTTTACATTTAAAAATGTGTACTTTAATGAGTATAATGTATATAAGCAATGAAGTAAGCTTGTGGAGAAGCTGACCAAGATACATAAGAGATATAAGTATCTTGTTAATGATGGCCATTCTAACTGGTGTGAGGTGATTATCTTATTGTGGTTTTTATTTGCATTTCTCTGATGATTAGTGATGTTGAGCATCTTTTCATACGTCTATCGGCTTCCTGTATGTCCTCTGGAGGAATGTCTATTCAGGTCTTCTGCCCATTTTTTAATTGCATTGTTTGTTTTTTGTTGTTGGGTTGTATGAGTTCCTTATATATTTTAAATATTAGCCCCTTATCAGAGGCGTTGACTCTGGGTGGTGAACACGCAATGTGATATATAGATGATGTATTACAGAACTGTACACATGAAACCTATATAACTTTACTAAACATTGTCCCCTTCCCCAAGAAACTTTAATTTTAAAAAAAGAGATCTCCATCTAAATTTTCAATATTTAATTTTTTACAGAATATTTATTAAAGTTGTTTAATGTACAATTTCTCCTTTGTCATTTGGGAAGTTCTTCATTGTAAAGACAATTCTTTTGTCTGATGATAAGCAACAGCCATATTGTCAGGATAACTCTGGCCCTCCACATTGGTGTTCAGCAGTGGCACATTTTTTTAATGGGACGAGCAGAAGGGTTGAAAGCTTGGGCTTCTATCTGGTATGTTCTCCCTCATTCTTGGAGCTTCCTCCATTGTGATTTACAATCTCTCTCGAATTCTAATAGTCCATCTCCCATGCAACTGTGGGAGGCTCACCTTCCCTGGAAAGGCCCAGGAAAAAGAAGTCACAAATACTCCGTAGTCTGATTTTGGTGAGGTCCATAGTCCTACTCCTAGTGTAAGCACAAGGTGTCTGAACTCAAGAGGGGCCTGCGTTGTTGTCTTAACTTTTTATGTCTCTCTATGTAAGCTGATGGTGACTGGGTGGCCCATAGTGGGTTGAGGATCTTGGTCACTGGTTTATGTCATCTCTACCTCAGTAGCAAGTATGACTGCAAGTTCCAAGAAAGACTGAGATCAACCCTAGCAGAAGATAATTCTGCTACTGGGTGCAGGCTGACGTGAACGGTGGGAAAACCAACCTACGAAGCTACTGCAGCTAAGATGGCCAGCTTGAGGGTTGAAGTGGTAGAAATGGCAGGGAGGAGCTTATCCCCAAACCACTGTGAAGAACTTCCAAACTTACAGGCTGTCCCTCTGAGAATACAGAATTTGAAACAGAATCTTGGCAGAGGATGGTGACTGGGAAACTTAAGTCATGGTGACCAGTTATATGTCCTACTGCTCCTCTGCTTTGGCAGTGAACTTTCTGACTCAGTGGAGAGGTGATTACACACAGAAAACTTGGCCTTAGCTTGTCCCCTCCAAGGACCCCTGGAACGTTGCAGTTAATCAGCAAACTGGTCAGCAAGGGTCACTTGACATTTTGAAAATGTGTTTCAGATACCTGGGCAAGTTTGTTGATACATTCTTTCAGTGTCCCTACAGAGTTGGAACAAGCCGTGGCCAACGGGACATGTCAGGCACTGCCTCCACACATGGAACCGTTTTATTTGGGAGCCCAGGCCAGAGCACGAGTGGTCTCTATCCTGCTGTCTGACTGGGAGGTGGAGGAAACTGGAAACATCGGGACATTAGCTTGTGTGGATTACAAGCTTGAAAATTCGGCATCCTGAGAGCCTGAAAACCAGTAGAATGAGAACAAAGTGGCTCCGTGCAAAAGGGCAGCCTCCTCACACCAGAAAATCATGTGGCAGCTAAAGACTTTCTCTTTGTCCCATTGTTCCCTGCAGAATGCCTGGAGAGAAAGCAAGCAATCGTCCCATTGGGTTAAAGTGTCTTATTATCATTAGGAACATTCTTAGGAGGCTAGAACACAGGGGTTCTCTGTGGGCTTGAGTCACACACACACACACACACACACACACACACACACACACACACACACATCCATCCATTTATGGGTATGGACATAAGTCTTAAAGAGAAAAACAAGTCTCAGAGGGAGAGGAAGGTAACAGAACAAGGCCTTATTTACCAACTGTCCTTGCGAAGAGTGAGTAGGGAGCATCTGTTGGTTGAATGAATGTAAAACCATGGGAAGTTTTTTTCTTTTTGAAAGGCAGCTGGTAGAGACGGTTTTTCCTCTTTCACATGTCTTCTTACTAAGATCCATCCTCCCTGTCTCCCGTCTACACCAATGCTGGCTCCTTATCCCCAACCCACCAAAGCAACAGAAACACAGGAAACACATGTATACATATTGCTTATGGCTGCTTTTGTGCTAAAACGGCATAGTTAAGGAGTGGCAAGAGAAACCATATGGCCTATAAAGCTAAACTATTTACTCTTTGCCTTTACAGAAAAAGTTTTCTGACCACCAGTGTAGATCATACTTCTTATAAGATCAGATTTTAATTAATTATATTGTTGGCAGACTTCATATGACATGTAAGGGATTGTATATATTTGAATCTAATATTACCTATTAGATTTCTCATTTCCCCCTTGGTTTCTTCCTTCCTTTGGAGATCTTCTCTTTTTCTGCTAGGCATCCCACCTGGGGTTTTTGTGGAATTTGCAGGATCAGAGGCCTGTAATGGCAACATGTGAGATGGGGGCTTGCTCCTTACAGCTCTGCTAGGTGCTGTAAAGGGCTTCCACACCTTGTTCTGTCATCCTAAGGGAACATTCAGGCTTGATAATGAATATCATTGTCTTATTGGCTCAACTACTAGGTTATGATGAGGCACTTCAAGGACATTTTGTCAAAAGTACTTGAGTAAAGCCAACATGCTGGCTAGATCTTCTGGCTTCACACAAGAATTTCCAAATCAAATATTGTGGTAACCAGAAGTCCATTTCCTACAAACGACTGAGAAGGAGAGCATGGCTGGTCCCTCTGTGCTTGCAGAACACTGGACAGAGAATATGAGGCAGAGTAATGCGGTTTAATTTAGAAAGTTCAATCATCAGGGTAATGTGTTGAAACTGTTTACTAAAGTAGGCTGCAGCGTGTCCCTTCCAAGGACTGAGGAGTCACGCAGATGTCTTGACTATATTTAACCAGCATTTCTCTAAGTGTTCAGTGAGATATTACAATATAGTGGGGGGAAAAAGGCTTGTGATGAAATATTTTGGAAAATGTTTACTTGAATGAACTAAATCTCTTTATTATGTACTTCGAAGATCTTTTAAGTGTCAGTATTTCATAGTAAATATTTAATACTAGGAGAACACATTACACAGTGTTGTCCAAACTTGTTTGACTATGGAACCCATGATCTACAGAATATTCTTTGGCAAACACTGATTTAGGCAATCACCTGCATGTCTGCCAGGCTGTAGACTAGATGACTTTTCCAAGTTTCTTTGAATAATGTGACTCTAGGTAAAAATCATTCACTATAGGCCACAATTAGGCCTTCACAAGTGTATTACCTATCACAGGTAGGAGATGAGCTATAAAGAAACAGTTTAAGTAGGTGAGAAAAATGTCATGCAACACAGATGTCATTTGACTAGGAGGCATAACATTCTGCCACTAATTAGCTGTGTTGACTTAAGGAAGTTACATAAGTTATCTGAGTCTCAGGATCCTGACCTATAAAATGTGAATAACAATACAGTACTAACCTATCTCAAGAGCTGTTGTGATGATTGCATCATGATATGTGTGACATATGCACATACGTATGGTGTGACTATAAACTCTAATACCTGTTATGGCTGTAAGGAAGCAAATTTTAGGTTTTCAAAAACATTAGGAAAAAGGATGTGAAAATTTTATTTAGGCTGGTTTTCTTGTAACATTGTTTTTCTTATAAAATAATTTTATAAAAGAGTCCATCAAGATATTACATAGAAAATACACACTAAGGTAATATATATACACTTCATAAAAATAGAATACATCTTGGCAATTGCTTCCAGAGTCTGTTACCACCATGTACAGTGTATTGACGTTTAACATTTATGCTAATTTGAACATATGAGACTTTTAAAGTAAAACAGAAAATTGTCCCATTGATATTTTAAAAAATTGTTTCTAATTGACAGGAAAGTAAAAAGAATTCTGGAATGTAAAAGTTAAGGAGCTAACTGAATGTAAGGTTATATCAAGATGGTAGAGTAAAGATCCATGCCATCAACAATTATCTAAGGACAAAGTAATATTTGTTTCTATTATAAGTGGTTCAACTGATTTTACAAAACCACTAAAATAATATCCTTACTTTGGTTGTTCAATCAAGGTAAGCACCATTTGGGATCAAACTAACCTCCTAGAAGTTGTACTATATTTCTAAAATGAGTGGTATTTCTTTTTTAAGTGAAAATAGGTATATAAGTCCTATTGTGAAATAGCAATACTTTAAAAAAAAGCATCTTCATAAGTTATTTAATAAGCTTTGATCAAAGCACATAGTAACCAGTTTTATTATTTTGAAAATCACCAAATGCTCAAAAATCTCCTTGGCTTTGAATTATTATAGTTATTTTTGCTTTTCTTTTTTTTTTTAGGAAAATTATCTTAGTTACTATACTGCCATAAAACATCGCTCATGTGTCCTGTTAGATGTTCAGAATAATCTTTGGAAAGTAACTGCTCCAGTGTAATAAATAAAGAAAAGAAGAAGGAACTTTTCTAGACCTTACCAAAAGATGGAATCATGGTGGGATCGTGAAAATACCTTAGCGGTATCGAGGAAGGCACACACAACAGAGCATAGCACCATTTTCAAGTTGCCAAGATTGCAACTGTTCAGGAGATGGTAATCTGGAAGGGGCCTTGATTCCTGTGGTTAATGCAGTTTAAATATGTGGATTAGGCTTTGGAGAGCTTCTTAGTATGGATAGGCAGACACAGCTATATACACTATAAATGTGGTCTGATATTCAATGGTCCCATTGGCACTGTAGGATAAGGCTCGAACCCTCATGCGGTAGGTCTCTGGTTCTCGGAGCGGTCGCGTTGTGTACACCACGCCTTTCAGGTTTTCATCCCTTAAGGCAAAAGGAACAGTGTGTTCCTCATCGACCATGAGAAAACTTGTCCTGGGATGCATCACTCCATCCTGCGTGTATGCGACCAGCCGGATTAGATCTTGATTGGCGGCTATTCCAAATGGGAGGGAGACAAGTTTGTATTCCAAGGCATATGGGCTCAAGGCACATTCCAAATCATTGGGTGGACAGTTCTTGAGGCAGAACCTGCGGACAACAAACATGAAACGCATATAGTTGTCTGGCTGGGAGGCAGAAGACATGAGGCAGGTGTACATGATCCATGACAACTTTCGGGCATTACAGGCAGGAGACAGTCTGACTGCAAGAGCAGTAAGGCTCACCCCATGTTGTGTCACTAACTCGAACCAGATGCCAAATGGTTATGAGCGTATGCTGGTCTCGAGTCAAATATCTATCTCTCAGCTCCATTAAAGTCAGAAGCTTTTGAACCACGGAAGTAAGTATGGGTACCAAGCGTAGCTTCAAAAAGTCAGTTTTGTAAATAGAAGCATCTGCACTTATCTTGGAAACAAGTATTTCTTAAAGAGGAAATACAGGCTATTTAAAAATTTTAATATCTATCCTAATGCTGTTTGAAAGCTGAAATAGAAATAATGATATTTGATTTAGTTTTTTTTTTGGAAAATAATAAAAGGTCGCTTAGGATTCCTGGAAGAAAAGCCTTTTTTTGTGTTCATCTTCCATATATTTTAGATTAAAAATATTGTATTTTCTTTTTCCGGAGCCCCATTGGCTGTGTTTGAGTCATCATGACTTTTAAATTGTCTGCCAAAAATCACTGGTAATAAAGAGAAACATTTTTTTTAAATGTGTACAAAGGACCATTTTTCTGAAGATACGGATTCTTCAGTCAGATTAGTTTTAGAAGTTTCATAAATCTGTATTTTAAATTTTCTCTTCCTTCTTATTCCGCTCAATCCAGATATGAAGAGCTTTTTAGTGGCTCCTGGGCAGTCTGCACTAGACCATGTTACAGTAACTTGGTAGTCACTGCAAAGAGGAAAATCAAAGTGTGAGCTCCAACTAGCATTCGCTTTCAGAACCACCTTCTTAGTAGCAGATTCTACTCAGGAAGACCATTATCTGTGACACAACCGATAACTTGGTACCTGAACAGAGTACAACGTTTCTGTCAGGGGAGGGACAAATAGTAGAGAAGTTTATTCAGAACTCAGAGAAGACTGTTTCAGACAGCAGGAAACGTATGAACGGGCAGAGGACTGACTCATCCTTGCTCATCCCCCTTCTCTCATGAAGTCACCCGTGAGTCATCACAGTGATGGCCAACGTACTTCTTGGAGGGCTCTAAGTGCCGAGAGACCTTACAACTCTGAGGCAACACAAACGGAAACTAGAACATTTCAGAGAAAGGCGGGCTCTTTCACCCCCTGAAATGCTCACTGCTGAGGCCGAATTCTCCATGATGCCTGGTGGATTACACGCTGGGGAGGCTGCTCCGGGAAACCTGGGCGGCCCAAAGTGATGGTTTAGGCCGCAGTGGGGGCTGTGGGATGAGTTCACGTCTTGCCCATTCATTGAAGAAGGAACACACTGTTACCCCATGTCCCCTGAGGTTAGTGATTTCCTGTGAGTTAAACATGACTATACAGACAGGGTTTGTGGGCCAAGGGCAGAGAGAAAGAAGGATTTTCAAAAGCATGTCTGTGAAGAGAAGGCAAGACATACCCTGAGACGGGATCCCGTTGGTAGTTGGGAGGACAAGGCGTATCAATGCACTGGTAGCTTCCTCTCAGGTTGAAGCACATACGATTCGGCCCACAGCGCACATTCTGCTCCAGACACTCGTCAACATCTAGCAACAGCACAAGGAACACGCAGCGTCAGCAACGCAGGTCACAACAGGCCTTCAGAGCAGGCGTTGCGGGAGCTTGTCCTGGAATGCCCAGGGTCGCCTCCCCATGAATGACCTTGGTAGCTTTCCCTAAGCTTCCTCAACCGGGAAGTGGCCACCCTGAAACCTGATGTGCGATTTATCAGGGTGCTTTGAGCATAAGTTATTTTAAAAAACACGTGAAAGGACACAGAAAAAGAAGCACTGTAAAAGCAGGAGGGAAGCTATTTAGAACTCACCGGTGTTTTTTGCATTTGGAAAATAGAGTCCATTTGAGTTTTATAAAGCAAATAATACTTTTAAGGTCACTAAAAACAAGCTACAAATTTAAAGTACACTTTTGAACCTTTCTGTAAAGAATCTCTTTAAAATGTAGGTGATCCCTCCCTAATATTTTGTTTTGTAAGATCAAACTGTTGAGTGGAAGGCAGGGTAGTGGAAATGAAAGGAGTCAAGTCATAAACTCAGCGGAGACTGTACAGGTCAGTCAGATTGCATGGAGAGACAGAATACAGACAAAAGCAGGTTCAAATGAATAACCCAAGAGCCACGATCCCAAGTTTGAGCAAATCAGAACTGTGTAGAGTCCATCCTATGTTGTTAGGGTGATGGGTGTTCTCCGTAGGGTAATATCTCTCCCTAGGGTAATGGAGAAACGTGTAAATGAAAAGGTCTTTATTTTAAATAAAAACACACTTAAATCACTAAAATGAAGAAACATCTTAATTTTTCAGCTTTCTGAAAATGAGTGTTTTTGAGCCATGATTCTTTACTTGGGGTTCATTTCTGAGCATCAGACGATCCATGAATGAAAATGTTTTTGTGCGTGTGTGTGTGTGTGTGTGTGTGTGTGTGTGTGTATGTGTGAGAGAGAGAGAGAGAATGGATTTTCTGGAAAGAGGGTCCAGAGTTCAACAAAATTTTTAAGGGGTTTTGAGATTCCAAAGTTAAGAACCATATTTTTGAGCAACAATGTCAGACTGTGGTATTTTCATTCCCATGGTGGTGCACGAAAGCTTTCCTGTAGCATTAGAGCAGGAAAATATTTCAGGGAACCAGTTTCCATTCAGGACTTCATTTTTCATAAGTTCTCCTTTGCTAAAACCAATCCGCCTGAGAGCTTCCTGTGGCCCAGGGTTCTCCTTTCTCCTCTCCCCTCTTACATCCTTCTGCTTTACAAAACACAGGTTTCTACTAATCCCTAGTCTCTTTATGATACAGGGGTATAAAATGCTTCAAGGCACATACACATGGTGAGAACATATTGATGGTGACAGGCCTTATTTAATCATGGCTACAAACCAATGGTTTTAGCTCTCTATTTTAAATTAAATTTCAAAAGTGAACTGATTGTCATGGGAACACCTACTAATACTTTTACCTGAATAGAAAAATGACCTGAGACTTTTTCTCACAGTCAATCTGCTTGTTTAACAATGAGTACAGGCTTTTAAATTATATAGGGGTCATCCTCCATTAACTGCGTGAGTTATGTCTGCAGCTCCAAAATTTTGATGAAAATATATTTAAAACATGTGCACATTGAACAACAATGCCAGAATTCACATCCCTTGCAACTACTTAGAGGTCAGTTTTTAAAAGCACGAGTTAAATATAAGGCTTTCAAATTTCTTTTTGGAGTAGGCAAGCAAAAAATTTGAAGACTATTTAGCAAAAGTCTAAGTCAATTGGCTGCATTTAGCAATCCTCCTTTTTCAGTATTCGAATAAACATAGATCCTGATGTATAGGAGGGAACAAATATAATTAATTGACCCAAATAAGTTCTCTGGAGAGGTAGGTCCTAAAGGCAAATGCACCTCTATCTCGGAATTGGTGCCAAGACCAATGGGCATACATAACTATTATGTCATTTCACAGGAAGTGACTTGGTATCTGCATGATGGTACTTCTATTGGAGTTGGGTTAAAGTTGTGAAGTTCTTTTGTGGGCTCTTAAGTAACTTGAAATAATGCTATAAAAAAAGAGAAAGGAGAGAAGAAATTCCTAGAGACAGTAGTCATTCCCCTTTATCCGAGGGGGATATATTCCCACACGCCCAGTGGATGCCTGAAACTGCACATAGTACCGAACCCTGTTATATATTATGTTTTTTCCCCACACATACATACCTATAATAAAGTGTAATTTATAAATTGGTACAATAAGAAACTAACAATAACAATAATAAAATAGAATAATTATAACAGCATACGGGAATAAAATTTATGTGCATGTGGTCTCTCACTCTGATAACCCATCTGATAACTGAGATGGCTGCTAAGTGACTCAGGAGGGGTTAGTAGATACAGTGTAGATATGCTGGACAAAGGGATGATTCCCGTCCTAAGCAGGACGGAGTGGGAGGGCTCGAGATTTCATCAGGTTACTCAGAATCGTGCTCAATTGAAAACTTGAGAATTGTTTATTTCTGGAATTTTCTATTTAATATGTTCAGATTGGGGTTGATCTGGGTAACTGAAACCTTGAAAAGCGAAACCGTGGATGAGGGGGAACTGCATACTAATCATGGACAATACATGTTACATTTTATTTCCGAATTATTGACTACTTGCATTTCTGTCTTAAAAATGAGCATTTTAGATTGGTTCCAAATATATCCTGTTTTCTACGGAAATTACAAAAAATGTAATTATTTACTTTAAACTTAATAGTCTGCACAAAGTAAAAAGATATTGGGCCAGACTGATACGGAGTAAGTACTTACTTGACTTTTTAGTTACTTAAACGTGCTGACAATGTGCTCTCTATTACTAATTTTATACTAGGACTAGTTTCCCTACAGGAATGAAACACAGTATGAAACAAATTTTTATTTCACTTAAGTCTTGCCTATTATCTCTGTGAACCAATTTCTAATTATGATTTTATCTGTCAGAAGTGCTTCATCTCCTTGACAAAATAAGACGGCCTCAAAAGGTAAAGAAAAGACCTCTAGGGAACTGTGAAAGAAATTCAATTAGCCTTATCTTCTTTTTTCTCATAAAAGAATAAAAACAAAAAACAAAACACATTCCCTTCACACCCATCCTCCAAATTTCATTTTAGCTGTTAATTTTTATAATGAACTCATGGAGAAACATGGAGGCCAATGACCAGCAAGGGCTCATGAAAATGGAGGCATGGAGACCACAATATGGACGTACGTCTGTGTGCATAAGAACAGCTACTTTATCACATATTTTCACTGGCTAAATATGGATCTATACACAAATATCAGAATCTAATATACAAAGTATTTGTCCTTAGCCCATAATAATGTGCACTTCCCATAGACAAGCTTTTTTAAGTATTTGAGCTTCTGGGTAAGTGGCCCTTCTTTGTCTTCCATCTATTACTCCCTCCTCAGGTATCATATAGGCATTCACTCTACTCTCTGTGCTCATTCTTTCTATTCATGGGCCTTAAAAGAAGCAGCCAGGAAGGATGCAGAAATCGTGCAGTCTTCTGTTAACTGACAATGTGGTGATGTCTGTTTTTTATGCACTATTACAAGAAAATTATTGTAATAGAAATTATAGTCATTTTATAACATAAGCATTATTGCTACAAGAAAAAAACCAAGGTAAGCTGAAAAACTTTCATACTAATAGCTTAATAGCATTAGAACATATGAATGCATTTAACCAAGGGCTTCTGGATATATTACAAAATAATTTAGGATAAACATGCTTGAAATATTCATCTTACAGAAAGTATAGAGTAATTCTGATTCTTGATAAATATGGATTACGTTAAAAAACTTGGATAGATTAGGACACTCATTTCAAATGCAAGGCCAACATAATGTTTAAAAATGTTTAGAATTAGAATTGTGGTACTTAAAGATTTTTCAGTTTCTCCTATTTCTTGTGCAAATCACGATTGGTCATGTTTGCTGTTTTTCATTTTGCCATCTGGTGACTTCTACTTTTGATTAGAATCTCTGTCCTTGATCAATGTCAAATTCACTTTAACTTCCTTTTTATTACGGATATTTCTATCACTAATGTATAAAACTTCGAAAATGCATATGTGAATGAAAAGTAGTCTTTTGTTCCTCATAAATGCCTCAAACACTTTCGAAAGCTATAAAATGACGCCAAGTTACTCTTCAGAGTAAAGACCTCTTTAAAGGGCATAATTGTTTTCTTTCATGTCCTTTTTAAAACCACAAAAATATGCAACCTATTTAAATTGCAACCATTTCAAATGACACCTGCTTCTGATTTGTCTGCATTATTTTCCACACTCTGAAGCACAACTGAAGTTGAAAAATGTTTAAACTGAATAAGTGACAAGGGCAATTAAAATACAAACTGGAATAATTTAGAAAAGAGGAAAAGGAGAATATGACGTGATATAATCCTTAAAAATTTGGCTAAGGGGTTTGCAGTCCAGTTGGTTATTCAAAATGCTTCAGTATCTAGCCTGCTTCCTTCCATGGTGTGTGGTATAGCTCTAGGGAGTGTAATGTTAGTGTTGGGCATTGCCACCTCTTCAGAAGGATTTTTGGGTTGAAAAGCTGGGTAAAATTATAAAACAGGGACTGTATAAATGCTCTCACCTCACTCTGCAGCCATAGCACAACAATCCTGGTGCTCACAGCATCATAGGAGAGACAAAAGACTACTCTAGACGTTACGAGATCTGAGATCAAATCCTGCTTTTGCTTGACTGTTTTAGGACACTGAGCCTCACATAATCACTCCGAGAATCAGTTTTGGTATCTGTAGGATGGGCATAAATTACTGCTCTTGACAAATCTGTATGGCTGATTAAAATGAGATAATTGTTGACTTGGAAAAACACGACTATCATACAAATATGTTTTTCCAGTTCTTCAAATCTCAGTGAAAGGTTCTTTTACTTTCTTAATAAATACTTGGTGACTGATGGCTGGGAGCAAAGGTTATTATTGTGTTTACTTTTCTTCCCCAGCCCACATGATCCAGTGGGGACTCAGGGAGCGTACATGAGTGAATGGGCGGGGTAGGGGTGGAAAGCTCAGGGTACCTCAGGGGACACCATTGTCCATCCTGGTTTTGTCTCCAGGACACATTTTCCATGAGCTGCATCCTGGCACATCTTTTCTGACTCTCACAGAGAAGGAATGTTCAATCTAAATTTGATTGCTCCTGATAAAGTACTATTTGGGAGATTTTATTTGCTGTACTTTAGAAAAGGATATAGCTTGTACATGAGAGAAATTAATAGAATTCAGAGGCTTAAGACCTACATTATGGTCCTAGATTTTCTCCACAAAATTGAGAAGGTGTCTAAGAAGATTTTCAAGATTTATATAAGTTCTTTTTTCTTTTTAATCTCAGTGTACATTGCAATACACCTTATCAAATGCTCCGTTCATATTTTTGTGTAAAACGATACTACTGACATTGATATTTTTTCTTTCTACTACCACTGTACATTGTCCAAAACTCTGTATAGCACCTATAACCTTGTATGTTTATTATGTTCTTATTTTCATGCCTGTCTCCACTAGAATCTAAGATTTCAAAGGGAAGAAACTGCATATCATTTATTGGTTTAAACCTTTTGCATTCTGCAATGCTAGAACATGATTGTTTCATGTTATTCATAGACTCAAACAATGAATGGATTATTTAACTGATTTACCCACCGATCTCCAAGCCAAAATATAAAATAATGCCTAACACGGAAGTAGGTTTACTGGGCACTCTTTCCATTTCCCCTTCCATCTTAGATGAAATGTGGGGGGAAAAATGTTTGAAGAGGTCGATCCTCATTATGTTTTAAAAATATATAAGATAAACTGGTTCAGGCATTCTTAGTCTTCCTAGTAAGACCATACCAAAAATGTTTTCAACTATTTTTTTTTCTTAATTGCTTTCTCATTGCTTCTCCTATGGCAAAAGCAATGTTTAAAGATAAGTCAAACCACCAGGAATGAGAAAGAAGAGGAGGCAACTAGGAGAATAATTATTCAGAAAAAGAAAACATTTAATTCCTCACACTTTCCTATGTTGGTTTTAAGGCAAACTGCAGCAATAATCATCCCAACATCATCTCACCTTGACATGTCTTTCCATTGAGCATGAGCTGATAGCCAGGTGGACAGACACATTGATAGCTTCCAAAGGTATTTTTACACTCATGTTGGCAGGCGTCTCTATTTTCACATTCATCGATATCTGTGTGGAGAGAAAGCGGAGTGTGTAAGCATGCAAACGAAAGGCACAAACTGTGACAGAATCAACTATTAGGTAGATGCAAAAGTAACTGCGGTTTAAACGGTTAAAAATAATTGCAAAAACCGCAATTACTTTTGCACCAAACTATATAAACATGCTGTTGATACACAATAGACAAACTTTTTCGTGATCTAACACTCGTGTTTAAAAATGCTCAAAGCTGGTTTACATCAGAGTCTGTTTTTAATGGAGTCTAATATAAACTGTGCTGCTTTATAAAATATGAACATCTCTTCTGTGTATAAACACTTATAAGCTGAAACCCCCAAATGGCCAATTTTTATATTAGTTAAGAAAGTAAGACTGGAATGACAGACAAAAAGATTTGTCCAAGATCCTAGACCACCAAAGTACTAAACTCTTGACAGACTAGTAGGATTTACCTAAAAGATAAAGTTTCTATTGAGATTAATTGGAAAAAGGAATGCTAGTTTTTATTTTATTTAAACTTTAGCTGCCTCTCTCCCTCTCCCCCTGCACCTGCCCCCAACACCCATGCAGTTTCCCATACATAGATATGATCAAGTGGCAGTGTTTTTATTTTCTAAATAGGAATAGTCATCAAAATTCATATAACTGTAAAGTACTAATGGCAACTATATATATGTGTATATATATGTATATATGTATATGTGTGTGTGTATATATGTGTGT
The DNA here is from genome assembly GCF_036562045.2 of Rhinolophus sinicus. Classification (NCBI taxonomy): domain Eukaryota; kingdom Metazoa; phylum Chordata; class Mammalia; order Chiroptera; family Rhinolophidae; genus Rhinolophus; species Rhinolophus sinicus. Next base: position 14,268,492 of record NC_133766.1, on the reverse strand, counting down.
GTATATATATGTATACACACACACACACACACACACACACACACACACACACACACATAGTTGCTGTGTTACCTTGAGCAGGCCACTTAACTTCTCAGGATCTCAGTTGATCTTTCTGCCAAGAGGAGTCATCAATACAATCTCCTTACTTTACAGATTTTTGGAAGGTTCATGTACAGTAATGTATGTGAAAGCATTTTCTAAACTATAAAAAGATATCTACCTGTTATAATTAAACAAAGCCAAGAAAATAGCAATACAAAGGAGAGTGAGAATAGGTGATAATTAACAATTAATTCTTATTTGCTTTCAGGATAAGAGATGTGATTTGGGAGGCCTCAGATTTCTTGCCCCAACTGTATTTTGCTTTGACTAACATTAAAATTTGCTCACAGTCCCTGAGCACCCACCAACCAATGGAAGAATGAAGATGAGAACATGACCTGCAATGGGAATAGGAATCTATCAGGTGGAAGTACAGAGAAGAGAAGGTGAAAACTGGGAGATGTCTCCGAGAAAAAGGATCTGTTCATCTTGCATATGCTCAGACTAGAATTGCAATGATTCAAAATCTATTAATAATAAACACTCATCAAATCTTTCTCAATGGTTTTGCCCAATTTTAGTTAACCAAAGCATTCATTCCAGAACTTATGTGAGTTATTTTTGCTTTTTCCCTTTATAATCTGCTTTAACCTAGAATAACAATGCGAGTGATGTTGAACTTTAAGTAGTCCACATCACACTTCCAGGATATGAATTTTAAAGTGGCCCCAGAGTGATTTCTGCATTCAGAAGCACTGCAATCTTCATTTTTCCTGTGAAGCTTTGGACTCAATTCCTTAAAAAGCTAATTTTTACCCAAGTCTAATAAGATTCCCTAGTGTTAATCTGAATCTTTTGTAAGTTGTCTATCCCATATGATTAATTAGAGGCATTTGGTGTTCATTGCAAGTTTCTCATCACATAATTGCAAAGCTGTCTGCAGCCTTGGCATAAATTTCTCTATTAGTACCAACACTATAAAATACTCACCATATTTAAAGAAATACTTCTAAAGGTTCAAACATTTAACTACCCCCAACTAAAACTTAACTATCTAGTAATTGATTAGTTATGGAAGTTTAATTTAGATTCTCCAAGATTGGTCCTCACTCTGAAACAGTAGCTGCCTCAAACAGAAGATAGGCTGAGGAAGATAATTCCTATAAACATAGTATTAGTGTAATATAAACACAAAGACATAGAAAACATTTATAACACACCACCATGATGAAACTACAGGGCACAGATAGTGATAAAGAGAGAATTGGGTTATTAACCAGGAACACTTTCTTAAAATGACTTGGGCCTTCAGATGATTGAGAAAAAGTCAGCTAGATGATATATGGTGTGTGTGGGAAGACAGCGTCATTCATTTATCATCATAGACACAAGATTTGGGGGCAGGAGAACACAGGTAGAAAAGAAGAACTTGTCTAAAATGAAGGGAAAGAGTGGGATGATCATAGGATATGAAAACACTTCAGTGGGAATAACTATTTGGAAGAAACTTTGAAAGACAAAATGTCAGATGTTAATTCTGTCAATAAAAGAACAGTGAAAAAACTTTTAACTAACAGAATCAGGTCAAAATGTGGGCATAAAAGAATTACCAATAGAATGGTTTGGAGCAGGTTGAGAGCTGTGTTTGCTATACAAGCAAGAACATAGAATCCACTTAGCAATTAGGCAGTGTTTGACCATACGAGACAAAACGTAGAGAGTTGTTAATGAATACATTAAGGTTTGAAGTTTAAGGAGTAAAACAAACTAGTTCTGTCCACAGTTCTAGGAAGCTGATCACAGGAAGAAGACTCCATGTCTATCATATTAAGTTTCATATACATCAGGACATCTAGATAGGAAAGTTCTGGGAAAATATGGACCTAAAGAAAAAAGGTTAACATTTAAGTGCCCAGAGGATTTGAGAGTCGAACTGAGTAGAGATGGAATGAGAAGGTGGTCTACTCCAAGGGTGACTAAGGAAGCATGTCTCAGAAAATAATGATGCAGGAACAGGCTTCAAACAAGTAACAAAAGAAATGACAAAAACTGACGTCGGCAGGAGAAGACGTTTTTAAAATGTTTAAAAGAAATGTTTAACAGAAAGCATATTGAGGGGAAAGTAAGGAAAGTATAAAACACTTAAGGAAAACACAAGAAAATGAGATTGGTATAAGGGTCTCTTAAATTTAACCATAATTTCTTTCTTCCCTCCCTTCTTGCCTCCCTCTTCCCTTTCATTCTTGCTTTCTTTTTCCATCTAACAAAGAAGGGGCTAATTTCCATTTGCTAATTCCTCTTGGTGCATAGCTCAATGACATGCAAACTATGAATACTCACAGAAAACTGAATTAAATGAATGACAGATGTTAATGTTTGCAACTTAGCAGGAAACAAGGTCTCAATTCTTGAGTTGGAAATTACACTTCAATTTTGCAAACAAATTGAATTACAGACTTGTGAGATTAGATAAAGATATTGAAAGCACATATTTTAGAATGATGGAAGCAACTTAATTTTGTCCTGGCTCACAAGATCTTTTCAGTGACATACATACACACAAAATAATCGAACTGAAAAATTCCATGGGGGGTGTAGGACAATAGTCAACACAGAACAAGCAGTCGACTGAGTAGCTGAAAGTTTTGCTTTTAACCCACTGCTTTGGTATCAAGCAGATATAGCCATAATTATGGCATTATATTATGTACAACATGCATATTCTTTTAAAAAAAAACAGAGTCTTGATGCTACAGAAATTTATTTCTATGTAGCGTTAAATTTCAGAACACTTTCAGGGTGATCAAAAACCATGAATATAAAACAATAACTTATTAGAATTCACACATGTAAATACCATTTACAGTATTCATTTATTTGAATCAAATTTGTAATCGTTTTACGTGCTAGCGTAAATGTCATCAAACTTTGAGTCATCCCAGACTTGAGAACAGATGTAGTTCACTGCACCCAAACTATTATGGGTGCTGTACATATGTTCAGACCGGCCCATAGGTGAGCCCACAGAAAGGAAATGGAATATGGCTGACATTTACCTACACATGTGTCATGGCTTGCCTCAGAGCCTTGAGGGCAAGTTTTCCTAATAGTCCTTCTAGTCCTGGAGAGAGATGTTCTGCTGTTTCTATACTCTGAGTAGGAGCTGTAGAGATGTGAGTACTGTCTGTAATGCTGTTGAGGTTGATAGTTGTTTCTCACGGGGGAGAACCGCGCAAGGTTATAGCTATTGTATTGAGTGCCATAATGTGGCAGCCTCTCCAATCCAGCGCAAGATTTCCCGTCCCCTAATAAATGTTGTCCTGGTGGACAGATACACTTGAAGCTGCCGGGAGTGTTGAAGCACTGATATGCACAAGGCTTAGGGACTTGTTCACACTCATTAATGTCTGCTCGTGTGCCATGATACATAAAAAAGAGAAAAAAAACAAAAACGCATATACATACACACACAAAACACAGGAATAAAGAATCAGTCTGTGAAACAAACTGAAGACATTATGTTACCCTCTAAAGCCAGGAATATAGTAATTTCTCAACTGTTGCAAACTTTTGAGAAAGCCTTAATCATTCAGTTATGAATATACAGGAAGAGTCTGTTACTCTCCCTAAAGATTGTTTCCCACACACAGTAGAAACATTAAGGTTCGTATGAAAAAATGTAGCCTTGAATCCAGAAAAACTAGAGTTCAAAGCTAATGTAGATCTTAATTTTGTTGGTGGAGGGAAGAACACAGACACATTACTAGTTTGCATTTAATTATAATATTGATCACTAGTGACTCTAATCTTTCATACATTTATAAGTTTCAGATGCAAGAATATAGGTACAACTACAAACATTTTTATGTTGTCTCTTTTAAATCAATAATTATTAAATAATGATCAAACCAATTACATTTTTTACAAAAAAACTGAAAGGAAGGAAATGACAGAATAATTTCTTACTCAGATGTAAACTCATAAAGTCCATAAAATTAAAAAAAAACACTACTTTTCTTTCTGTTCCTAGGTCAACACAGAATATGTACGTGCAACTTTTCCTATAAAATGGAAAAGCATAGGAAAACCAGAGATTAAAACCAAATTCTTTAATTCATTACCATAGTGGCATGAAAGGAAACATGAATAAATAAAGTAAAAGTAGTAAGTTTTGCTTCAAAATTATTTCAGTAGGTAAAAGTTAAAATTAACATTTTTAATCTCTTTAAGGCAATGGCCTTACCTTCATTGATTTATTGCCCAGTCCAGTGCCTGACATTCAACTTCTGGTCAAATTAGTGAACAAATAAACACATTGCATTCTGCTAGGTCATTGCTAAGACTGATTTAGATGTTAAACTATATATAAATTACATTGTCTCAGTAGAACACTAAAATATGTATTTCCATTGCTAAAAAGTATTTATTTAAAAGTTTCTAGTAATGGCATTAATTTGAACATTTGCTATGTGCAAAATACTAGCCTAGGTACTGCATGAAAACAGAGCTAAGTCTTTATGGGAAAATTTACTATAAATAATTGTTAGGTACACAACCATGGCAACCAATTTTAAAGCATAGCATGCAAACCAGAAGCCAGTGTTTAAAAGCCCACATGATTTTTGCTGCATTTAAATATTTATGAGGAGGAATAGAATTTAATAGGTTAATTTTTTTATTATAAATACATTAATTTAACAAAAAGCATATAGTTACCTTTTTACAGATATTTTCTATTATTACCTGTCTTACTTTATATTCAATTTTAACTAAGATGGAAACAAATAGGCAGTTGGGAGGCTTAAATGAGATAGCCTTAGCATAGGGGAATGGCACACACTAAGTGCAAAATATATGGTAAATAAAGTAATAATTATCACTTTGCTTAAGTTGTATATGCATATTTTAATCTGTCATACCTAAACCCCATATTACATACAAGTATACTTCATATCCAAATTAAATGTACCTATACAAACATTTTGTCATGTGCATAAAGATAGTCAATGAGAGAATCTTCAGTTAACTTGTCATGGCAATTACATCTGAACCTCACTTGATATGTGTAGTGTATGTAAGCACTCTGTAGTGGTTACTATTATCACTTGAAGTGTTAGTGTAAATTAAACTCAATATGAAGTCTCTAAGTACAGTTGACCCTTGAACAACATGGGGCTTTCAAAAGCCCACAGAGTTGAAAATCCATGTAGTATAACTTTTGACTCCCCCCACACTGTCATCCCTTGGTGTCTGCAGGGAGATTGGTTCCAGGACCTTGCGGATACCAAAATCTATGGATGCTCAAGTCCCTTATGTAAAATGGCATAGGACAGTGCATGCAGTCAGCCCTTCACACCCACAGATTCCCCGCTGCAGACTGAAAATATTGTTTTCCACGAGCTGTTGGTTGAATCCACAGATACAAAACTCAGGAATACAGAGGCTGACTGTGTATTTATTAAAAAAAAACAAAAAAAAAACACATATAAGCACACCCATACAATTCAAACCCATGTTGTTTATGAGTCAACTGCAATCCAAATTGTTATGAATTAGTTAAATCAACTTACAAGTCTTCTAATTGTAGCGAGAAAGCATTTGAAGATACAGTGGTCCTACTTAAGTTGGTAAGACTAGGTAACTATATGAGTAGATTGATTACTGAATAAGAGTTCCTGTTAACTTACCCATACAGGGTCTTCCCACTCCTTGAGACCGGTAACCTCTTGGACAGACACAACGATAGCTGCCTCTTGTATTCTCACATATCTGGTTATATCTGCACTGATGGGTCCCATCTTTACATTCATCAATATCTATAGACACGGAGGCAACAAAAAGTAATAACACTTCCTCTTTCAAAACCTAATATTTAAAGTGAATGTTCTTTAGAATTGCCAAAGGTTGCATTTTTCACTATGTGGTTGAGACATGGAGTCAGGAAACCTCGGTTCCAAGTCCCAGCTCTGCCACTTAACTGAGTACTTTTCCTCATCTTGCTCTTTCCTATAGAAAGGGTTTTATGCTCAGCTTTTTGTTTTGTTTTGTTTTGTTTCTGCTTCTCTATACTTCCTCCTCTTTTGACCATCTCATTTATACTAGTGATTCTAGTAAGTGTGTTGCTATAGATTTAGAGCGATAGTACTGCATTTCTTCTTATCTATAGTCCCACATTTCTAGCTGCTAGCTGGTCATCTCTATCACCCTGTTTTACCACTACTTTCAACTCAACATGCCCCTAGTGTCTTATCATTACTACCTTATTTATGGTAACAGTATTCTTTCTCCCCAATCAACCAGGCTGCAAATGTCAGAGTTACCATGAATTTATTCCCTCCGTTTCCAAGACTGGGTAATTCTACGTCCTTCAATCAAACCTACATATCCCCAATTTCCATTTCCACTTAGCTATATTTTTGCTGTAGCTTTTTAAACAGTCTTCTGATCTTTCAGCTCACCTCATTTCTAATTAATCTTATACATACTTATAGAGTTGATAGTCTTAAAAATATTTATAAATGCACATAACTGCATATGATGCTCTGTGTTGGCTATTATTCTTAGGTGTTAGGAAAAACATTTACATATATCCATAGAGCTGAAAAGAGTCTTTGAAATCTGATAGTCCAACCCCACTCTCAGTTGCCTTTTTTTTTTAAGTAGTATACTAAACTTCCATGTACCTCAGTAAGTATCAACAAGCGGTCAATATTCCTTCATTTATATCTGTACACTCCCCCTATTCTTATACTATTTTGAAACAAATCTAAAATATAAGTTTATTACTAAATATTTCAGAGGTTTTTTTTTTAAAGTCCCATTTTTGAAATGAGAAGATTAAATTTTTGAGTCATCTTAAGATTATCTGTTCAAGGACAGATAGCTGTCAGGAAAGAAGGATGAATTTTAACATATTATCTCTAAGTCCACCTCTTCTCCCCTTGAACAGAGTTTTTTTCTTTCCTTCTTCTACCACCTCCACTTGTTGCTATTTTATTCAAGGCTATGTTTAAAGGTGATCTCTTCCATGATACCCGATAGTCACTGCTGGTAAATATGATCTTGCAAGCACTCTCATACAATTTTATTTGTACTTCTTTTATGGTGTTTCATTCTGCCTGCATTATAGTTTGTTTTTCCCTTTTGGTGAAGGAATTGGCCAACCTGTCCCAGTAGACTGCAAGTACATGAGAGCAGGCATACCATCGTTTCACTTATGTAAATAGTGCAGCTCATAGTTCTAACTATGGCAGACTGGTACAGAGCAGGCACGCAAAGAAAAAACTCAGAGAGAAATATAATTTACTTTATTGTCTGGTCATTGACTTGACATTTAGAGAACGGTTCTAAAATAATTATGTTTTGAACTTTTAATAGATTCTACAAACATGATTTTTTCTCAACCCTTCTATGAAATTCTGAATATATATGCTAACTTTCATATTAGAAATAATGTGAGACTATTAATTTATGTGGATATTAAACTATATAAACCAAATGTGTAACTGATAGGTCAAAATGATCATAAGTCTCCATGCAGAGCTTCCATTTCTTGATATAGCCAGGACCCTGGGACTCTGGAGCTCAACCATGTTAGAAGTTGGGAATAAAAAAAAAACAAAAAAACACTATAGAAAAAGAAAGACTTCTTTGTTTTGACTCAAAGTTTACTCCAATTGTTAGTTTTCAAAAAGATGCCTTACTTGGCTTGCTCTCAGTCATCCAAAAGCCAGTCACTCACCAATGCAGGTTCCGTTTTCTGCCTTGGTCATTCCATTTGGACAAAGGTCAATGCACTTATAGCCTCCACGGGTGTTCTTGCAGTGCTGATCTGGTCTGCACACATTCTGTCGACACTCATTCACGTCTTCATGAAAGAATGAAGGCAATGCAGACTGAGAAAGGGATTTCTTCAACTTTTCCATAGAAATTATACTTTGGGAGTTTAAGGTGATTATAAACGAGTAGAGATGTGATTGCATAATCATCATACATAAACTGTTTAAATCCATCAAGGTATATGACACACTTAACTTTAAAACAGAATAATAAAAATAAAAACATTACTTCACAGAGCTGGGAGCCATACCAACCATTTCCTCCTCCTGGAAAAATAAAAACTATTATATATAATATATATATATGTGTATATATATACATTATATACATATGTATAATATATATTACAATATATTATAATATATTAGAATGTGTAATATATTATATATTATATAGAATATATTATATATAATATATATAGTATATATATTATATGTAATTTTATATATGTATACATTGTAGATTATACTTCTGTGAAAAAATTGGAAAATATAATAGGGAAAATGTTTAAAAAATGGTTATGTGATTAGAAAATCAAACCCCTAAAGCATAGCATTTGCTTCAACTTTGGTTTTGTATGGATTATATATATATGATGCATGGTAGGTATCCTATCTATAAACCAGGGTCAGGGCACAGCCAGTGGAGTAGATCAGACACCATTAAGAAGTTACCAAGATGCCACGCTTGTGAATTCAAAGACCTTTCCTTACCCATGCATTTTCTGCCTTTGAGCTGATACCCCGGTTCACATCCACAGTGAAAACTTCCTATGGCATTGAAACAGCGGTGGTGACAGGGGCTGGATTCTTGACATTCATTAATATCTATAAAACAAAACTTCCATTATATTCTCTTAGGAAACTTGGGTTAATGTATACCGAATGTTTAACATTTTAGTGATCTTTGATAATTATCACGTTTAAGATCTTCCCTAAAACTAATTCAATACAATTACCCTTATATAATCTGCTAGACAACTGATAGAATTAATTGCGGGAGAGGGTATCTTTCTTCAATATTGCTCAAAGGTTGACATTTGCTAGTGACTCGGAACTATGCCAACGCAACACACCTCTACCTTAACTATTTTACCATATGGCTCCCACTCCTGTTTCTAGGAAGTGTCAGCCCTGGAATGTTGCTGACAGACTGGATAATGAAGATAGGAAAAAATAAGTAAAAGTTAAGGTCTTCTGTAATATAATTTGCAATTGACCTTTCGTCCCCATTTTTTCTGTCTTTATCTTGTGTCTGATTAACTGCAGCAACATTAGCATTTCTTCTCGTCTGTAGTCAGTTGACAAATTAATCTTCCCCAACACCATCTGGATCATTGTATAATAAAAAAGGTGCAGGGTAAACTCCTCAAACTTGTGTGCACTTGCCTGTTTTTTGCACCTTCTCCCCTCGCCTTCCTTCCAGTCCCAGAGGAAGAGAGACCTCTGCTCCCATGTAAGTCCCTCAATTTGAGCTTTTGAGCTCTGCAGCCCGTCTCCTCCTTCCTCACCAAGATGAGGACGGTGGTCCATTGAGCATTCTCTCCTCTTGGATATTGTTAGAGTCCTTCCTCCTGACTGTCCTCTTTCCCATAACCTACAGGCATAACCCAAATTTCCTATCCTAACAAAATCCCTCTCTCGGGTCTAGACTCATCTCAAGCACCTCCATTTCTCCATTGTTCTATTCCAAGCCCTTCGAAAGAACAACACACATTTGAAACCTATATAATTTTACTAACTAATGTCACCCCAATTAATTTAATACAATTTTTTTTTAAAAGAACAATTACCATATTTAGGCTCTTCACATCCTCACCTTTCATTCCCAAACTTGAGATTGCCAATGTCTTATTTTGTATCTGTTTTCTATTTGAGAACTTTTAATCTTTCAAAATCTGCACATGTTACTATAAATACACAAGTATGATCATATGCTTTGAAAAGATGTTCAGATACATTTTCCTCTTTTGCTTGGTCTCTTTTATCCCTTTTTACCCCTTACCCACTAAAGCCAACCTGTATTATCAATCTAGTATACATAATAATATATCTCTTCTGTGTGTGTGTGTGTGTGTGTGTGTGTGTGTATATATATATATATATTCTACCTAAATATATAAATCCATTTCTTTTTTGTTTGTTTATTATTTGTTTTCCAGTCACATAATTTTTTCTACACCAGTTACATATACTTTCCTACTTCGTGGTGTTCTCATTCAATAACTCCTCATGGAAATTCCTCTAAGCCAAACAGTTGAGCTCCATTCCACTCTTTATAATGGTCACACAATGGTTCATTGTGTGGATGTTCTATAATTCCTTCATGCCTCTTATTATTGATAGGCATTCAGTTTTGTATCCACTGTTCCTGCCTCTATGAAAAATCCCTTTATTCATAATTGCTAAAACTTGACATCCTTCCTTCAGTAGGTGAATGGATAAATAAACAGTGGTTCACTCATATAATGGAATATTATTTCAGCACTAAAAAGAAATGTACTATCAAGCCATGAAAAAACATGGAGGAAACCTAAATGCATATTGCGAAGTGAGAGAAGCCAATCTGAAAAGGCTACATACCGTATGAGTCCAATTAGGACATTTTGGAAAAGGTAAAACTACGGTGACAGTCAAAAGATCAGTGGTTTTCAGAGGTTCGGGGGAAGGAGAGATACATAGATTGAGCACAGAAGATTTTTAGGGCAGGGAAACTATTCTGTATGGTACTATAATGGAGGACACATGTCATTATTCATTTGTCAAAACCCACAGTATGTACACCAAGAATCCGAATGGAAACTATGGACTTTGGGTGATTATGATACATCAATGTAAGTTCATCCTTGCTTAAAAAAACCAAAATGTACCACTCTGGTGCGGGATATTGATAGTAGGCGAGGCTGTGCATGAGTTTGGGCAGGGTGTACATGGGGAATTTATTTATTTTCCACTCAATTTTGCTGTGAACCTATACCTGCTCTAAAAACTAAAGTTTATTTAAAAAGTCCCACAATAAATATTCTAATAGTCTTATGCATTGGAGTTTTATGAAATAGATTCTATTAGATCATGTTACATAATCTCCTCTCTTAACTATAACAGGTAAATGTCATTATTCAAAACCACTGTGCTGTAAATATTTAAAATAATCATAAAATATTATATTTAAATATCACATCAAGATGCTCAATCAATAAAAGTTTACTTTAAATTATTCAACAGGCAGGGGATCTTCATTATTAGTATAAGATAAAGCAAGGGCCTCCATTTTTATACCTTGACAACTCAGTCCATCAGAGGTTCTTCGAAAGCCAATTCCACAACGGACCACACAGCGATAGGATCCAATGGTATTGTCACAGTCCTGACCAGCATGGCAAGTGTGTCCACCCAAAGCACACTCATCAATATCTGCAACAAAGTGAGTCGTGCAACCAAGGTGAGTTGAGGAAAACCAACCCCAGAACCTGCTGTGAAATGGGGATAAGAAAAGCAATGAACAGCACTTGAAAAATATACAAGTGCAAGAATGCTGATTTTTTTTCTTTTTTGATTGAATCATTTCAGGTAGATTAAATGGCTGAAAAGCTCACAACAGCGTGGATATCTTCACAGACCAACCCATCCATTAGACCACTTATAAATTAAGGGGCTTAAAAAAAGTTACTTCTCCTTTGTGAGATCTCACTTTTCTCATCTGCAAAATGGGGATAATATCTGTCTCTCAGCATTGCTTTGAAAATTAAAGGAAATAATGTATACGAGGTACCCAGTCCATATTGACACTGCGTAAAAGTTATTCCTCTCCTCTCCCTTACCCCGACTCCTTTTCTCTTTTCCTTAGGCCTAGAGGTAGAAGTCTTTTTTATATCATTTTTGTTTAAATTATAAAACTAGATTCTTACACAATTTTAACTTTGAATCATACTTAGTGTGTGATAGAAAGGTGTTTTTTGTTAATGTCCCCAAAGTGCTACCAGGGTCACGCAATTTACTTAAATTCTTTATAACCTCCTTATTCCTTAGTTTTCTCATTGTAAATGAATATGGGAATAGCCCTGCCGGTCTCTCCTCATTGTGTTGTGGGGAGTGAGTGTGTCACTGAGGGGCAGCCCTGCCTGCCCCCAGAGTGCCCACATGAAGGCGGTGTGTGAGCAGTATTCCGCCCCCTTTCTTACTTTCTCAACCTAAGGAAGATCTCTGTTTGTTGCCAAATGGGGGCAGAAAGGGCAGGAAAGAAGAGCATTGGTCTATCGCACTTTTCTTAGGCGGGAGACTGTCATGGCCATTGCTGGAGTTTGTCTCTTAGATTCAGCTTTGTGAATAAATACCTTGACACGTTCTTCCGTCCGCAGCTATGGTGAGGCCGTTAGGGCAGGAACAGTAGTAGGTCCCCATGGCATTGTGGCAGACATGGGAGCAGGGAGTCCCTGCTGCACATTCGTCTTCATCTGAAAGAAACAAAAAGGCCCAATTAGCATGTACACCCGCTACTTTCTACGTTTGAGAGGTTATTAAAGTTGGTGAAAATAGTTTAAAGAGGCCAGTGAATTGACTCAAATGGAACAGAAATGCTCTAAGTGCCACAAAATGGAAACGCTGACTAAAAATTAATTTTTCATTAGCAAAGTATCTTTGATAGTGAATAGATGTTTAGATTAATTCTAAAACTCTAATGATGATAAGTAAGATGAAAAGACCATTTAATCATGATCTGAATGCTTGTTACCTACCTTAGCTCATTGCTTACCAACATTCCTAAGAGATGGTGTTTTTATTACTATCCTCATGTGCACGATAAACTGAGGACCAAAGAGGTCCAGTAAATTGCCCAAGGTCACACAGGTCATTACTGACAGAGCTAAGATTTGAATCTGGGCAGTACAGTTTCTAATGACCACGTGTGACCGCTATAGGATACGACACGCCCCACCAGTGAAAGTAAGGCTCTACCTATGTGACCTGGAACTCCTCAAGCCACCAACTTAGCTGTTTACTTACCTGTGACTCTCTAGTGCTGGCACTTGGATGAGACAAGGCTGGTTTTGGCCCACAGTCCTGCCGTATCCTATGATTGAGCAACTGTAGGGTCAGGTGACTTAGAGGTGAATTATTGCTATTTCACACCCCTGGCAATCAAGTGGCCAGAGTCCAGTGTTTTGTCCCCATGCTCCCTCCACTTCTGTACTTGCTTATATCCCTGACACACTCGATTGTGGCCAAACTGAAAGAACCCGGGCTTTGTAACTATCTTACATTCAAATCCAGCTCTGCCACTTGATAGCTCAGTGATCTCAGGCGCGCTACTTAACTCTTTACATCTCAATTTACTCACCTGTAAAAAGGGACATTTACAGGGCTATTGTGATGACTACATTTGTAGCAAAATGGCAATAGATGTCCACTAAATGGTATGCATTATTAACATTTTACTGTAAATAAAAATGCATTGTTTATTTCTATACTTACCAGTACAAAAGGGTCCAACTGAGTCTAAGGCAAACCCAGAGGGGCACTGATTACTGCGATCTCCTACCACAGAGAGAAAAGCAAAATTAACTGGCTTGTTAGAAAGTCAGCACCTTGTTTCTTTCCAGTACAATCTTCCCTGGGAAACTAGAACACATGGCACAACAAATGCAATTAAAGGAAAACAAGCAGGAATGGAAACCTTTTCCTGTTTCTCCACTAAGAACTAAATGAATCAGTCTAGAGATTGTTAGCAAGCAGCCGTTGGAAACGGATTTTCTGTTTAAGCTGTTTGTATTAATCAAAAGAAAATTAAATAAAATTATTCTGTGATAATGAAAAAGGACCCAAGATCAATGTGTATGCCCCGCAATGACCACAGGCAAAATCCTAGTCTTCCAGCCCTTCCTTACTCTGTTCTAGAAGTAGGAACGCTATTTCCAAGCCATTTAAAATAATTTATGCCAGTGAAACATAAGAACTCTAAGGAAGAAACCTTCTCTGTTTGTGGATCTCCTCCATCTGGGTCCAAGTCCCTGTGTGTGACCAAGTGTCTCTTTTTCCACATAGTCAAAAGGAAAAGGAAACAGGCACATTGTGATAGAACAGATTTAAGTGAGAGACAAAAACAAAAACAAAAACAAAAACACATTAACAAGAATAAGCAGGTTAGTTAGAGAATCTCTTTCCTTCTGTAACTGTATCTTGATTGGTTGAAGCAGTTCAGCAAATATTTTGCAAACATAACTGACCTGTAAAAACTTAAATGAAACTTATCTTTCAAGTTACCAACGTGAATACACACACACACAGACACACACACACACACACACACACACACACACCTTAAACGACAATCATTATATAACAAATTTCTCCTAAGGGAAATTTCATTTAATTTGTATCATATATTCAGTTCCCACTCAATCTCTTAGAAATTATCTTAGACTTTTCTTTCAATTCTAAAGGCATGCTACTGTGCTTATTTTTATTATTGTTTTAGGTGCTCTTCATAGAGGGAGTCTGGACATTAGTTAATCTTTCAGATTCAACCTATTTTGGGGAATCTCTGATTACAATATTATTTGATCCCTGCTGAGGACATGAAACTGTTCAAAACTGTTTTGTATATTTTGGGGGTGAAAGAAACACTCCTCCAATGAAAACATTTCCTTGACTAGAAAACTGGAGTCCTATTCGCTATTTCTAAGCAATCAGATTGCTTAAAACCTTGAAGAGAAAGCAGAGGTTCAAGATCTATTCCTACTCGGACTGTAAAAATGACCTTCAGAGCATCCAAGTCTTCCAGCCCCTGCAGGAGAATGGAAATAGGATGGGAGGGATAGAACTGTCTCGAGGATATTTCTAAATGACTGTAGAATGGTTACTGCGTTTCACACAGTACTGTGAGCTTCCTGTACCTTATTTCATTTAAACCTCATAACTCCCTTGCTCCCATCATAACTGATTTTCAAGGAATTAGAGACTGAGGCTATATAAGTTGCCTAAAGTCAAAGACCTAATATAAGCTGTGGGAAGAATTTTGATGCAAGTCTGACTTTCAACCACTGAATTCAAGAATACAACTCAGGTGGTGATTATAATTCATGTTTCACTTTTATTTATTCACTTATTTATGCATTCTTTAAATCTAACCAGAGCCTTGCGTAGGGGACTGCATTGGGGATATAATTGCAGAAAAACTGTGTCATATAAACACAGCAAGTTATTATCTGATAGTAGCCTTAGATTTCTGGTTCTAAATGGGGGAGATAGCTTCCATAGGTGGTTGGGAAGCTTTTTTTGGAGAGAACTTTGGTTGTCATAATGATAAGGGTGCCCATTAAAATTTTGTGAGTAGGGCAGACCCTGGGGCAGGTTTTAAATTATTACAACATGTAAGATAATAATGCAAGATGAAGATTTGTCCCTTGCTCTGAAAGATTTTCATGAAGTGAGAGATCTGTTTGCAATTATCTAAGACTAGAACCCATCTTCCACATATTAAACATTTTTTTGAGTGTGATTAAATTATACAATGAATTTTCTAGGAATACTACTGTCATATAAATTGATGGTTGACTGTACATTGTTTTATTCAGAACATTACTAAGAATTACTTGATATTTAAAAAATAATCATACTGCGGCTCTCTATATAAGTTCAGCCATCTGAACACTTACTTCTCTCTTACCTTGCATGGTAGTAATGTCTAAAGATTTGCACACTGAAATACATTATATTTTGTTATAAACTATTTTCCTTTCATTTATTCTTTATATTAAAGTATGCTATTTTGAATTATATTAGTGATTTTCATTTTGACATAGTAGGGGACAATACAAAATATTTGTTTATTTGTGTTATAGTAAAGTATGATAATTGTAGAAACTTTGAAAGGTATAAAATTCTCTGCAACTTTGTCACTTGGATAAACTATTGCCAACATTTTGCTGTTTTCCTCTCTAGTCACTTTTATAAGCATATCCTTTGAAATTTAAGTTAGGATCTTTCACAGACTAATAGTCAAACTTTACTGATCATAAAATCTCTTGGCGAGCTTATTAAAAATATAGACCCTTTGGTCCTGTCCCAGTCAGAATTGCCAAGGGAGAAGCCTGGGAATCTGTGTTTTGAATCTGTGTTTTGTATAAAGATTTCCTTATAAGTACTGTGGTGTGGGCAACCCAGGTTTGAATCGTATTGTGTATGTACTGCTTTTCAATCATTATGTCATGTACATTCTCCTCTGTCATTTGTTTATAGTTATATTGTCAATACCTAGAAGAGTGTCTGGTACACAGTAGGCACTAAACCAATATTTTTAAATGAATAAATGAGCTAAATATTCCTTTAAGATGATTTTAATGACTGTTTAAGAGTTTATCATACAGCTGTGCCATCATTTACATATTTGCCTTTATTTCTAGGACATTTATTATAGGCCATTTCTGTGATTTTCTTAGGGTAGATCCCGAAAATGAGATAACTAAAAAGATGTGAAGATGTGAAAGGCTACTGACACATACTGCTTACCAGAAATGGTAAACAAATTTGCAACCCCTGCTGACAGAGTATGAAGAAATTCATTTCCTCATACCTCTCCAATATCATGATCATATTTTTTAATCTTGGAATGATAATTGAAAAATGGTCCTTCATTGTTTCAGTGAGCATTTCTCTGCTTATTGATGAGTTAAACAATTTTTGACATTTATTTTGTCATTATTGTTTCTCTCTTTATGCATTTCCTATTTGTAGTCTTTGTGTACTTTTTTATTGAGGTGTTTGCCTTTTTCTTATTGATTTTTAAGAGCCTTGTACATATTAAGGTTAATCATAGTTGTCTATAATATGTAATGTAAATATTTTTTCTTAGTGTATATTTGCCTTTTTGATTTTGTCTTTTTCTCCCATGAAGAAGTCTTAAACACTTTATTTGTAGTTAAATTTATTTCTTTTCCTTTATTGTTTCTGATATCTTCTTTGTTTAATTTGTAACATTAAACATATTCTATAATTATATTTTAAAAATAAGTTCATTTGATTTTAAAGATATAAATTTAAAAAAAAATTATATTGATCTGTAGTCTGAGTTCTCTTGACCAGTAGTTTCCAAATGCCACTCTGCAGACCAGATATATTAGAATCACTTAGGGGCTATTAAAAATACAAACTCCCAGACCCTACCTTAGTCTAGCTAAACGCAAATCTTTGTGCCTAGAAATCTGAACGTTCTAGGTGATTCTAATTGCACCATAACCATAGCTCTAGTCTAGGCCCAACATGGAAGAGAAAGAACTTTCTGGTTAAGTAACCAAGAGTGCAAGCTTGCCCCCTGGCGGTCACTTAAAAAGAAAGTGCAGGTACACAGCTCTTGGGATTCTCAAAGAACAAAGGGCACACATATCAGATGTAATTCATACAATCATAGTATCTAAAGAGTATAAAGGGTTTGAAAAGTCCTATAGTGTGTTTCCTTCTATTATGGGACCCAAATCTCCCAACAACATCCTTACAAGTACCACAAAGACCTTCAAGCGGTTTCAGGCTTAGAGGATTTCATAACTGGGTAGAAACTGTGAATGACTTTTTAAAAATCATTAATTAATTCCTCTAGTGCCAGATGGTATAAATTCATTTTTAACCAGAGTCTTATGCCAAATTATCTTTTTTTTTGTAAAAAAGTTGTATGGAGTACTAGAAAAAGTAGAAACAGAGCTTAGATGTGAAAAGTAGGCATTATTGGGGAAGAGAAGACAATCCTTTATTCCAGTGGCTCTTACTTTTGTTCACTTTTTGTGACTTGATCACGCATGACAATCGTAAAACGAGGTGTTGGTGGTGATGTGTGGGTGGAGGATGTATGGGGCTATGGGCTCCACTGGCTACAAGGCTTTATAAATCTGTGATTATCTCCAAAACTATGACCACCTACTCCTAGATTACAAGGACCTCAATTTTAATGAAGCAGTTCTGACTGAAGAAGAAAATAATCATATGTGCAACAGATGAAAACAAGAGTACGTGGTAAAAATAAAATTTCAGCGTATCTTCTGAGCATGATAAAACAAAATGATGCTGTTTAAAATCCATTTGGATCTATTTTAGGAAAGCCAGCACAGAGCAAAACACATACTTCACAAGGCCAATAGGAATCATTTTAAGCATACTCAGGAAGTCTGAAGTTCAACATTAAAATCACTCAAACAGGTAGTGTCTACAGTGTCTACAACATGAACTACATGCTAGTATCTCCTACCATCAAGACCCCAACGAATATGGAATGCTAATTGTTGTGGTGCCTCTTATAACCAAAAAGGATATATTGGGTATAGATACATCAAAGGCCCACATGACGTAGGGAGACTGCTGAGATCACTGGTTATAGAACCATGCTTGGAAAACAGAAAGCAGTTCAAAAATTATAACTTCTAGGGACAAGAAATGACATTTGGAACCATGATGATTGCTGCATTCCTTTTAAAATATGGAACCTTATTTTTGGACTAGTTTAGGTTCAGACACCTTGACATAATACTTCAGGAATTTAAAAACTTCCTTGACAAATATAAAATTCAGAATATGAATAAATGGACTTTATTACCCAAAGAAAAATCATTCTGACAGAGTATGCATTTTTAAACCTCTCTGCACATATAGAATAGAATAACAACTCCCCTGTGCTATATGAAGAAGCATATTAATAAAAGAAATGTTTTAGAACTCCCATTGGACCGGATTTACCACAGGGTTTTACCACCACAAAACATGGACAATATACACACAAAAACGTGATATCATCATGTTTGGTCCGTGCCTTCATACCCTTATTTTGAACAGCAGCAATGCAATTCTTTTACCCTTTTAGATATATCTGGACGTTCCTTTAACCAAATTACCTTTGGAAATTGAAGCATGAATTTTAAAATCCAATGTCTCTTCTAACTGGTTGTAGTCAGATTCCACAGAGGATGCACGAAGTGTTTCTACCAAGAAAGGCATTCTCCCTCGTGCCTGATCATAGAACACGGTGTGGTTCCACGTGTATGGGACGCCGATGCCATCAATGGTGAACAGTCGGGTTGAGTACGCATACAGCTGCCCAGGACCTGTTTGAATGTAGTCCTCTGTATAATCCTAAGAAGGACAATATTGATACGAGTATCAGCACGACTCCTCCTGCAGCCTGAGATGCAAAATGAGGGCAAAAAAGCCTTGGGGGCTAAAAGCACATAGTTCTAAATAAAATTGTAATTCTACAGTAGTGTTCAGAAATAACATTTGAGCCTTTTAATTACTACATTCGTTTCATGATTTTGCTGTCACAAATTATAGTTTGATAAGGGACTCAAAGTTGTAGGTCAAGAGTAAGGAAAAGATGAGATAGGATGATTGTTATTATTTTTTAATTTCAGAAATTTTATGGGGGACACACAAAAACTTTTACACAAGAGTTAGTATTTTCTTTGGAGAAAATTCAACACATGACTTAAATGAACATAAGCCATGATCTTGGTCCTGATAAGCAGGTCCTGATAAAACCACTAAGAATTTGTAAAGATTTGTCCCTGAAGATTTTTTTAAATTAAATTTATTGGGGTAGCATTGGTTAATAACATTATATAATTTTCAGGTGTACAAGATTATAATTCAACATCTGTGTACTCTATCATGTGCTCTCCACCCAAAGTCTCCTTCATTTCCATGTATCTGGCCCCCTTTTCCCACTCCCTTCCCCCAACCCCCATCCCTTTGGTAACCACCATTCTGTTTTCTGTATTTATGACTATGAGTTGTTTTTGTTTGTTTTATTAGTTTATTTGTTACTTTTTGTTTTATGTTCCACATGTTAGTGAAATCATATATAGTTTTTGTCCTCCATGTGATTTATTTCACTTAGCATAATACTCTCAAGATCCATCCATGTTGTTGCAAATGGCAGTATTTCATCTTTTTTATGGCTGAGTAGTATTCTATTATCTCTCTCTCTGTTTCTGTCTCTCTCTCTCTACACACACACACACACACACACACACACACACACACCGGGGGTGCTAAAAAATGTATACACACGACTTGCATTCATCTTTTGTTACTGGTATATATTGACTACGACAATTTTAATAGTTTTTTCCTTTCTTAAAATGTGTGTACATTTTTTTGGCACCCTCTGTATACCTCACATACTCTATCCATTCATCTGTCGATGGACACTTATGTTGTATCCATGTCTTGGCTATCGTAAACACAGATTGCCCTTTCCAACCTCAGTGGTTTATGCATTTACTCCCCAAAGTGAACAAGGCAAACGACACAAGTTCTCTGTGCTCTTTCTATGGCTCTCTGACTGCTACTTGTACCATTACTCTGATACACAGTGAAGACAAGTTATCTTGACTTTTTACCTTTACAGTGACTTCAGCAGGTGACTGAAGCTGCAGGACATAGCCACTCACAACGATATCTAACAGCAAAGCACCATCGGAATCTAAGCCCCGGGCAATATGAGTCATCCGTAAAATTTCTCCTGGGAATTACAATGCATTCATTTCATCAGCAAAAACTATATGGTTTGTGTAAGCACAGAGATTTACCTTACATTCCAGTTCAGCTGTTATTTTACCTAAAACTTGAATAAACATTGACAATAAGAGAATTAAATTAGCCCTTAGCCCCCAAATTAAACTGAGGCTTACTGAATTAAGTTTATCCTAACATCTCTTTTTTCATGTGGCAAAAAATGTAGCATGCAGTTATGTGAAGGATTCCACACTTCAAAATCATCAGCAATAGCTTATGTGAGAAGGGACAGACAGCTTCACTGGGCAGACTGCTGATAACCACAAGTCTGGCCACAGAGCTTTGTTCTTTCAGATGTTTCAAGAAGTAGCAAAGGGGCATCTTACTAAGTGAATGGACATGAAGAAACCCACTTGTCTTCTGGGCTGATTCAAGCTGTGTCCTCCCTCAGCCCTTCTTCCTTAAAGGTCACTGCCATTGAGGCTGACCACCTTTGATGAGACTCAAGATGGAGATCTAGAAAAACCTGTACGCACTTGGAAAGAGCCATGAAAAGCTAACACATATCCATTAAGACTAAGGATAAAGCAAAAAGACTTTAGATTTGCTTGTTTCCTTTACATGTTTTTGATCAAGAACCCCTCCCCTATAAGGGATTCTAATTGAATCTCAGGTTCATACACAAAAGCCTTTCATTAATAGCAATGACTCACTTTCCTACTCTCGTTTTTAAAATACACTCTAAGGATTTAAGGAAAAAAGATACAGAAAATAAGAGAAAAAAGTTTGGGGGTATAAAAATCACTATACTGTTTGAAAACATATGGCCTCTTAGAGACCCATGTCAGTAAAAATTTACAGGGACCTATGAAATTGCTTTTATATCATTTATGATAAGATTGTATCAAAAACTTTGAAATGATTCTCCATGGGAACATATAACATATTTTTTTTCACTGCCAACTTTTAAATCAATCGTATTTTTTATAATAACAGAATATTAAGTTCAGCTGGCACTCACCAGTTGCAAATTCCACTTGGGTTTCTCTCTTGAAGACGGCATTAGTGAGGGTAAAGCCATTCACAGCTTCTCCTATTTCCTTTGCTGTTGTCCAATAAATGGGATTTAAAATAGAAACTATCTTTCTCATTGCTGCACCTATAGAAAAAAAGGACAAATAAGGTGACAAAGTACAATATTTACAGTACATTGTTATTGTCTTCATAGCATGTTAGTCATAAGGATGAATCCTCAATAATATTGAATAACAACATAAATACCAACATCTCATGTGTCTTTAAAGACTGTTGTATCAGTCATTAAGTAGTAGCATCCTCTAGAAATTAAGATATATACAGTTTTATAAAGAGGCTTATTAAGATTAAGATAATATATACAGTTTTATAAAGAGGCTTATTAACAACTTGTTATAAGCAAAGAGACTTACCAAGACTGCGAGGCACGTTGGAAATTTTGGCATGTACTATTCTAGTATCAGAGGTAGGGCTATCTGTTACTGTGGCGTTAAGGAAAGCAATTCCAAATTCAACATCATTAATATTTCCAATAACACTTCCTCTGGCTCGCTGGGGCCCACCTATTGGGGGAAGGAAAAACATTCCTGGATAAGGAAATAATTTCATCAACATGACACGGGAGAAAAGAAGGCCAGTATTCAAAGATGCTACAAACATTCTCTCAAACATTTAAAAAAGATCATATGACATCTGAATTTAAGAGTGTAATAAATAAACTTTCAAAACTCTCTACTCTCATGTAACACTCATCATCCCACATAAATCTAGGATCTTTCCAACCTATGCACATCATAACATTATTTCACAACCCAAAGAATACAATCAGTGCTCAGTCCCAAAGCCAAAATAAAGTGTGTGTTTGTTGATAGTGATGAAATAATGATAATAATGAGAGCTTATTGAACATGTCATGCAATAGAGTGAGCACTTAATACAAGTTAACTCTTTTAATCCTATTAAAAAAATTTGATAAGGTGGTTTTAAGTAGCCACAGTTTGCAGACTAGGTAAAGTTCAGAGAAACCAAATGACTCCCATCATGACATAGTTAGGAGTTGATGGGAGGAGAATCTGAATACAGATGTGCTTGGCATCAAAACCCATGTTCTTTTATCTACTGTGTTTCCCCAAAAATAAGACCAGGTTTTATATTAAGTTTTGCTCCAAAAGACGCACTAGGGCTTATGTTCAGGGGATGTCATCCTGAAAAATCATGCTAGGGCTTATTTTCCAATTAGGTCTTATTTTCGGGGAAACATGGTATTGCTTCCTTCATGAGAACACAGAGGAAAGGAGGAATCACCAACAAAACAGATCCTATGCCTGTGACAGGTCACTCTCTTAGTATCAATGTGGCGTATCTAAGGGGTATCGTTCAGTCTTGGGTTCCATACCCAGGGCTTATCAAGTTCTTCACATTACTTCTTTACTAGAAAATGCTTAACTTGAGAAAAATTTGAGAAGGATATTGTACTTTTCACAGTGCTGCAAAATTCATGCCAAGACAATCACGTTGAAAAACAATTATAAATTTTTCAAAAAAGCATCTCTACAGTAATTTTATGCCTTCTTCCCATTGTTCAACAAAATATATTGGTAACTATGACAGAATAGGTGGTTAAAGACTGTTTCTTACATGAATTGCATGCTTTAATAACGGACAAACACATTGGGAAGAAGTTGATAGTGAAATTTATAAATATTTATTATTTGATGCCTTTTCATTGAATATATTTTAAAACAATTACTAAGTGTTTCAGATATTGTTATCAAGTATTATATACTGGGGAGAAATACAATTGTATTCAATCTCAGAAAAATCAGTAAGAACAGTATGTCATCATTTTCATTTGTATCACTTTGATTATTAGTGAGAGAAAACCTTTTTTTTCACGTTGATTCAGTCTTCCTGTTCTGGACTACGTTCATTTGTTCATCAAGTATTGAGGATACAATGGTAAGGAAGAGAAAAAAGACATGAGACCTGTCTTCATAGAACTTATATCTGAATAGGGGTGATAGACATTAATTAGAATTCTATAAATAAATGTAAAATTGAAATGTACTAATGTATAGATTTACTAATCAGGGAAATAAGAAAAGAAAGTGAAAATTGACTGGAGATCTGAAGAAAGTTTTGGTCTTAATTGAGCCAGGGGAGGCAGGAGACAGGCTTTGCAGGCAGAGAAAACATGATGTGTCACCCTTCGGGGAGGTGGTTGCTTGGTACATCTGACAGCGTAGAAAGTGATGGGAACCACACTGAAAGATGATACAGAAAAGTAGATAGTAGGGCCAATCAGGACCCGGTGGACCACTTTGGTTCTTATCTTTATTCCTAAGCAAGAGGAATAGAAGGATCACTAATTCACTTAGTTCTTTGGGTCATCATCAACAAGAGTGGCCTCCCATTGTGACCTCAGTTCCCTGTCTCACATAGGAACTTGACTCATGATGCTCAACAGATGTCTCCTGGTTCTGGCTACCTATGTGGAATCCTTGAAACTTTCTGCCAAACTCTGTAATCCAAACTGTCTGCCTATTTGGACTTACTTCTGTCACTGGGGCCCTGGAACCATCAGAGGCTGAGCTACCAAATGCCTCAACTGAAACTAGAATTGTTACCATGCTTACATGGTAGAGCCTCAAAATCTTCGGTAATCAGTTGATACGTTGAGAAGAAATGTTGAGCAGTTGATTGATAGACACTTACCTGTTTAGCTTGCCTAGATCCTATAAATCTTTTCATAGGATTCCTTTCTCTTTCTGGGTCTTCTTGATTTCCAGGGATACTTTATTTCTAAAGCAACCTTAAAGCTTTAGAAAGTCCAGTCATGTCTCAACACTTCAACAATGTGAAACTGTCCTTGTTGGTCTTCTTATAGCCCTTAGAAAGTCTGTCCTCTGAGACAAGTGCCCTTAGTATTATTCACCATTTCTTAGGACTCCAGCAAACTCTTTCTAAAGGTTCATGTGTTCTAGAATTCTGACTTTATTCCTTCTAAATTTTTACATTACTTACAATATCTGGCCATGTTGCATGACTTGATTTATGGCAGCTGAACTCTCCCGAATCTTTTTCCTCGAACTGAACTGGCCTCTATTGTACTTTGCACACTCATGTTCTCCATATTTCCATCTGGGAAATAACAGCCTCCAATTGTGGATTTCTGTTAGATATTCCGTTTCTGCCCCACCCTCATTTTTCACCCTGGCTTTCCCTGCTCTTCCACTCCCTTTTATCCTTCAGGCCCAGGACTACTATTTATAGCTGTGAAGACCATCTCCTTTTATGAGGGAGCCTGGAAGAGGGCAAACAGGGGCTAAAATCCAGCCATGAGCTTTGGAGTAGAGCTGTACTAAGTAGAGGGGGGGAGTACATTTTTCCTAATTCTTCGTCCGAGAATTGACACTGTTTTGTAATTTGTGGGTTCAGAGTGACACGCTTTTTAATTTGCAGAAAGGCTATAAATGTGCTAGCAATGGTTCTGCCAAAGTCTAACATAGTTACCTACCTGGGCATGCTTGTATATTGCATCTGGATACCTGAGTAGCATCTCCTGGACAGGGGCGACCACTTTTGGATGGCTCTGGATTGTTGCATAGCCGTTTTCGGGTCTTTTCACCTCCTCCACAAGAGGCAGAACACAGGCCCCAACTATGCCAGTTTCCCCAACTTCCATCCACTGTGAACAAGAATGGACTGGTCAATATTAATAAATCGTTCTTAAAATTTACACTTAGGGTGACCCTGCCTATACAACTTTCATTTCAAGATCTGAGAAGATGGTGCTGCTAAAATGAACACAAAATAAAATGCTTTATTTGCTCTTCTGCCGGGAGTCAGGGAGCTTACCAGGACACATCTCAGAGTTGCATCTCTGGATCTGGGAGTCTGACCCCCCACAAGCTCTTCCTCCGTGGGAGGGGCGAGGGTTGTCACACGTGCGGTACCGCCGCATCTGCCCTCCACCACACGACCGACTGCATATGCCCCAGCCACTCCAAGGACTCCAGTTACCATGAGCTACAACACAGAACCATTGGAAAAGTGCTAACCAATGACATTCATCCAAAAAGTATAAAAAGACTCTCCCCAGGAACTGACGAAACGTGTATCTGTAAATAGACAACTTCCAAAGGTAGATGGTTTCGCTGTTGTTTTGACCAGAAACTGGGCATATATTCCAGTGACTGTGCAATTCCATTTAACATACATTTATTGAGTCTTATAGTGTCCCTGAAGGATAGGAATAAGACAAGGTTTCTGCTCTTGATGGGTCAAGGTTGTAACATTCAAGATACCACGGATTCAGATGTTACTAGGGTCTAAAGATCTACTTTGGTGACTGAATTAAGGCAAAGAGCTGCCTGCTTGCCTCCATAAAAAAATCTATCAACGTCATTAACAGTTAGTATGTAAGTAAAGTCAGTCGTCCTTGCACTCTGCAGCTGGTCCAATAGAGCAAACAAAATAGGACACAGCCCCTGGCCGTAGAAATCAATCACATCTATGGAATTATAGACATAACAGCAAACCAGAAAACATGTTGATATCCTAAATGAAAGGTAGACGAATCGAGGAACAGAATATTATTACTTTAAGGACTTAAAGCCACAATGGAACTTTAAGAAAGTATAATGTTGACTCACTATTTCCAACACTCACTTGGACAAGGGTCACTATTGCAAAAATCACTCTGGACATCACTCCCTTCACATTTGTTTCCTCCATACTGTGGGACAGGATCAGAGCAGTCCCTTGTTCTCTGTCTGGCCCCTCCTCCACAGGACACCGTACAGGTACTCCAACTGGCCCAAGTGGCCCATTTCCCGTGAACTGGATGGAGGAAAAACATATGTGCTCTGTTACTACTTAAAAATGACCGGTTATGAGGTTTTGTTTCTTCATTTGTTTGTCTTGTTCCTTTGTTGTTTTCCATTTTATATATTACATATCAGTGAAATCATATGTTTCTTGACTATCTTTAATTAAAAAAAAAAAAAGAAAAGACCGGTTAAACCCTGGGCACTGTTAGGTTGAGTGATTTTCTTATTAACATTAATCCTTGTGGACATACTGCCTACATAAGAGGTAAATGTTAATTTACGCATGGTGTCAACATTGTATTTCTCTTACCTGGACAGTGTCTTTCATTGCAAAGTTGCATCTGTGTTTCTGCTCCATCACAGTAGGATCCATCAAACGATGGCGGTGGGTTATTGCACAGTCTTGTTCTTGTCTGGGTACCTTTCCCACAACTTCTGCTGCATGCGCCCCAAGGCTGCCAAGTGCTCCATGCTCCATGAACTACAAACAGCCCAAGAGACAGAGTTTCAAGTCACAGAAGAACCACGTTTGTTTTAAAAAAAGAGATATAAGTAAATTAAGTTAATAATGAGTTAAATGAGTCCAGAATCTAAAAATAATTAAAATTGAACCAGAGAAAACATAAATGATGTTCTTCCTTTCTTCTTCAGGTTAGCTTTTCATGGTAATTACTGTCCATAGGGAAATTCAGAAAGCTACCTAATGCCAAAATAAATGATCTTAATGCTTAAAATTATCCAAAGGGCTATTTTATTAAATAAATTTAATCAAACTATCATATGTAGATACAATCTGAGTTTTGAAAATCTAGGTATTTGATTGTGCTCTGTGCTCTTGGGGAAATGGAAGGAACCAGAAGCTTAGGAGCAGGGTTGTATTAACACATCGAGATGCAATTACAGATAATACAAAGGCTTCCACAATGATAACTTGTACCCCAGACTGCAAGACCACGTCTTTCAGTGGCCTGATTCAGTTTCATATTTAAAAATGCGCTTGGCTTATTTTAACAACATGATCATTTGCACAGTTATAACTCTTTGAAAAAAAGTTTCTCCATTACATAATGTTCATGAATTAAAAGTTCTGAATAACACACTCACCTGCTTCCGAAACAACAGAAAAAATTGACCAGTATTTTCCAACGAGTTATATTAAAGCCTTCCATTTATTAACTAACATATTACACAATCTAACCACAAGCTTGGAACAACCTTATGTTTCTGACCAGGTGCAAGGGCTGGTAATTAACATTATGGTTTCTCTTATGTGTAAGTCAGTATCAGGCCATATTTTTGCTTTAAGGGTAATTTCTAGATGTGGGGCTCATAAAGTATGCTTTTATTGTTACCCAGTTTGATCAAGATATAAACCAAAATAGGGCCTTAAGGCCTGTGTCTAAATAGTCTCTTAACCTATGAGACACCAGAAGAATACGTTGAAAACCAAGTAATGAAATTATCATTTGGCTGCCGTGTCTAGAAAAGGTTTTAAAACACATCTTTCATTTTCTTTTCATTAACTGTTTTCTAATTGAGTTCAGTACACATCCCTGTACTTTGTAGATACAGGCAAACAGTTGAATTTATTTTAGCTGACAAGAATTTGCACTGAAATGTATTTGAATTAACTTAAAAGGAAAGAAGAAAGCCTTTAAATATATGGCAGATATTACTCAAAACTACTTCTTTATTAATTCAGATATAGATGTTCATAGTCTTATATTTGGACTATGTGGTCTAAAAAATTGTGCTGTTCCAATTATTTTCATGCTCTATTTTCAAGGCTGTTGGTTAATGAAAGCCCACACCTCTTACAATATAATGTTTTATAGCACAGACGCACTTTTTTTTTAAAATTTTTTTTTATAGATGCACTTTTTATTAAACGATTATAATTGGGTGATGTTTACTCATTTATTATCTATATAGCTTCTGTTACATGTAAATAGAGGTTTTTACCCGAAGACCTTTTATTTTTTTAATCAATACATAAAACCTTAACCAGATTGAATTTCATGACAGAAAATGTGACAGAGTTGAAATGTTTCTTCTATATGAATGGAATGATAAAAAGAAAAAAGGGAGAATACTAATGGAAACCAGAGAAGGCATGAAACATCATGGTGTTTAAATAATAGCAAAGAAGACAACTATGGGGGAATTAATATATCAGAAGAATGAAAAGTAGAACAGATAAATTTATTGTTACTCTACATGGCAGTTCTGATTCTGGAAAGGCAATAGAACAGGGTGCTAAGGGGCAGAGGTTCTGGCCCGGATACCCTGGGCCTGGCGAATAACGATATTTGTACTTTTACTAACTGAAATCCCACATGAGTTCCCGGGCTTCTGTGTGCCGAGTCTATAATCTGTAAAATGTGGATAACAAAAGAATCTACCTTACTAGGATGAGGGTGAGGAATAATGAGTTTATAGATGAAAGATGCTTGGAACAGTGCAGGACACACTGTAAGTACTGCATACTTGTGAGCTAAGATATGAGCTAGTATGGCCATTCTTCACTCAAAGTTCTCAATGACTTTCAGAAAAGACACTTCTAAAAATGCTCATTCTTTAAGTCTTCTGTAAGAATATATATACAATATATTATTTTGATATTTATAATTATATATCAATAAATATATACGTTTACATGTATGTATGTATATATGTGTATCTATGTATATAAGTATATGATGATAATGACTGTTAACTGGCAGCAGAATGGAGCATTCCAGAAGATTCCAATCTTTCTTAGGGGAAGGATTGGCAGTTTGAAAATACTATTCTCACTGGGACGGGGAAAGGACAATGTAAGCCTAAAATATTATTTTGCACCAGAAAGTAAGGAAGTGTTCAATGAATCAAGGACACTTACAAACATCATTTAGATCCTCATTCTATAGATAGCATAGTTGACAAACTGTGCAAAAATTGCTGTAATCAGGTATTTTTGGCTTTTTACTTTATATATTATGCTACTATAATTAGCTTTCTAATTCTTCAAGATTAAAAAACTTTGGCTTTTGGTTTATTTTTTTTAAGGCTTTGTGGCAGTATTTTGTTTTTGCAATGGAGTGGAAGTTCTGAACTACAAATCAACATATCCAGGATCTAAATGAATAAGCTTGAGACTCATCAGATTAACTTGGTTTCAAATCCTTGATTCACTCGCTGTTTACTAGCTATGTAACCTCAGTGAATTAAGCATGATATATTCTCTGAATCTTAGTTCCTCGCCTGCACAATAGGCTGCAATACCCAATGCAGCGGATAAATATCTCCTTTTGGTTTGTCAACGTCCCTGTTTTTGACCATCTCAGTTACGGTGTCTCTCCCAGTGATGCTGTAGCACTTCAACTCTGTTTTATTCTGTATGATATTATCTGTTTATCATCCTAATTCTAGCAACCAGAACAGTGCCTTCAGCATAGAATGAGTGCTCAATAAATATGTTCTGGATGAATGAATGAATGAATGAATGAATGAATGAATGAACAGCCACTCTTCTATTCCATATGATTTCTTTCAGGCTGTCAAACAAGGAGCCCTGACCCTCTTGACACACTGTCGGCAAGTAGCTCAAATTGACTATCAAAGTATCCTTCTCTGAACTTGAGTTCAGAGGTGAACATGGGATCCAAACAAAACCAAACAGGGTTCTTTCTCAGAGGCTAATACAAATTCTGAGGGAGAGAGTAACTCTTTGTCTCCTAGGCCTTAGGTTATAAGGCCCCCGTGAGCCAGTAGCTGCCAGCAGCTCATTTTTTCCACCACATGGAAAGAGTTTAAAGGAGGATAAAGCCAGAGGAAAGCAGAGATGAGAGATGGAAAACATACTAGTAAAAACACTGGCCAAATCCTTGGATTCAGTCATACATGAAAGTAGAATTTTTCTACTTAAGCTTATTTTGATGTTTGATTTGTCACTTTAATCTGAAAGAGCCCGAAAATACCTACGCTGTAGGGTTGTTTCACAAAGTCAAAAGCAACATGTATATAAAGCACCTAGCATGGTTCCTAGCACATGTTAGGTGTTTAGCCGAAGGTAGCTATCATTTTTTTAACCCTCACTAATTCTGTGTTTTTGGGAAAGTCTTTAACCTCTGTAGGTTTTATTTTTCTCACCTGAAAAATGAATGGCTGGATTAGATGTTACTTAAGGTCCTCGTTACCTCTAAAATTTTATGACTTTGTAATTAGTTATGTTTTCTCTACATGATTAAAAATGCACCCGAGTTTGGTACCTTTTATCACGTTCATAAAATCAGGTATCTTACTTAACATTGACTAATATTATACCTCCAGAAATTTACCCATGAGACAGAACTAAGAACACGGAGAATGAATACATTTCAGGGTAGCAGCCATAACATCTTTTCACAATGAAGAACAAAAGGTAATTACAACCCCTTTGTAGGAGTTAAAAATATAAAAGCTTTGCTTATGGGTGGATTCTCACCTGGGCAAGGCCTAATGTTGCACATAATTATTTCCACAGTGCTTCCTTCACATGGTTGGCCACCATGTTGAGCTGATGGATTATTGCAAGTTCTGGTTCTGGTTCGGTTGCCACGTCCACAGCTCCTTGTGCATTCTTCCCAGGGGCTCCATTCTGACCAGCTACCATCCACTATATGAAGGTGAAACATTATACCAGCAGATATATTTCAACTGAAAGTACTAATACTGGGACAATTCATTGTTAGAGCTCAGACAGGAGTATCTATTGAACACATGCCTGTGCATTGACTAAAGAGATGTACCTGGACACAGTTTATGTTGACAGTTTCGCATTTCTGAATCTGACCCTTGACATGGCTTGCCCCCATTGGCTGGAAAAGGGCTGTTGCACAGACGACTCCTCTTTTGGATGCCTTTTCCACAGGTGACACTGCAAGATCTCCAGGCAGACCACTGAGAAAATCCACCATGAACTGCAAATAAAACATCATACTTTGTCTCTGCTTTAGTAAATAAACAAAAAATTGCAAGTTGGATTTCATTTAAGATATGCACTAGGTCTAGAGCTAAATCTGTAACTGCTGAGAAATTGCTTATGGAAGCTCTCCTTTATTTTTTTAACATCGAAGCATGACACAAGAACTTTAGTTAGCTAGAGTTTCTTCCCAGTTTCAATCATGACTCGCTTGGATATGGCTGCTGAGTTAGCAACCAAGAAGTTTATACTGTTTACCTTTAGGACATAAGTCATTCTTTAAAGCCAAATATATGCATTGATTTCTGAGAATAAATTTGAGTTCGTTTTCAATAAAAAATTCAGTTTGGGATTTTGAACTATTAACTTGGTACTTTTCAGCTCTCATCTGTAATATTGTTAGTCCCTTCCATGTGTAAATTGTGATGTGGTTTTGGGCCTATTTCTATAACTTAGGAGTATCTTTGAAGTAAAGGAGATTTGGACTAACATGCTTAACAATTTTTATGATTTGAGTTGCCCCAAGTGATGTTTAATACGAATATCCCTCCGATCTCACTCACCCTGGACTGTGACCGGTACTCTGACTAGGACAGAACCCATCAAGTTTCGAGCAACACATTCATATTCAGAGGTATCTTCTTTCTGAGCAGCAGTAATATACAATGAGTTGTTGGACAGCACATGAACTCGGTCATCCCAGGGGATAGAGTGTCCTTGACGGGACCACGTGATGGTTGGATGAGGCTCTCCAGCTGCCTGACAATTCAATATGATTTTGCCACCAGCATTAATAACAGTTTCTACTGGTTCAAGAGTGATAATAGGAGGACCTAAAGGAAAAAAGCACATAGTGTTTCTTAGTTTTTGTGGAGTTATAGTAACATTTTTATCAATAGTATATAGTAACGTTATTTTGAAAAAAGAAAGCTGATTAGTTTATAAAATACTGTAGCTTCTCAACTACTATGGTTGTAATTGCCATTGACAGAATTCTCATAGCTCTGGTTTATTTAGTGAATTTCAAAAATTTTAAATCCCTAAGTAGATTAACCTAGAATATGGGCTCTGCAGTCATGTTTTCTGAATTCAAATTCTGCCTCTACTACTTACTACTTCTCTGAGCCTCTGTGACCTTACAAATGGTGCCTAATTCAGAGGATTCTTGTTAGACTCCATTAAGATGATATAAACACAGCTCTGACGACATAAGCACACAATATTATGTGTACTATTATCATTGCTGTTTTTGTCTGTTTTACATGGTAAACGTTAACTTCTTCCCCTTACATCATTTTTGAAGTTAAAAGTCATTATTAACTTATTCTTTCATTATTGGTCATCATTCATTTATTCAATAAACATATATTGAGAACCCACTATTTGCCAGATAGATGCTGAGGGTACAGAGATAACAGATATAACTTCTAGTCTTAAAAAGCTCAGAGTCCATTGATAAGATGGAAAAGTAACTAATTATTTATCAGTGCTATAAGACACCTACCGAATGTAGTAATAGAATAAGTAGAATAAAATAAAATAGGATAAAATAGGATAGTGTTGGTAAATGTGTGATGATATGGGAGCATAAACAACAGTAGCTAAATAAATCAAACAAAAGCATGTCCCTGGAAAAGGAGAGGAAAGGGAATACATTCAAGAATTATGAGGACAGTAGGAATGGTGGGACTGTGTCATTAAATGGGACGGAGTACCTGGAGGAATTGATGGCTACAGGGTTTTAACTTGGGCAATATAATGAGTGTTGGGCAATTCAACAGAACATAGGAGGAAGAACAGATTGGTTGGGGGCGGGGGAGTAAGGAATGATGATTTGCATCCAGTTAGAACCATTCAGCTTGCGGTATCTGTGGAACATTGATGTAAAGATGTCTAGATGGAAAGTGAATATTCATATCTGGAGCTCAGAATAACGATAGTGGCTAGAACTATAGACTTGTGAGTCTTCCATGAGTGGATGAGCTTGCTTCAGAAGTGAGTCTAAAATGAGAGGAAGAGGGCCAAAGACAGAAACTACTGCAACACTATTATTTAGGAGATAGACAGGAGACAAGCCTATAAATGATGCTAAGAACTGATCACTGAGGTAGGAAGAAAATCCAGAGATAACTATCCTGACAACCAACAGAAGGCATTTCAAGAAGGAGGGGGTAGTGAATGCTATCTATAGTGGATGACAGCGGCTCAAGTGAAGTCATTTTAATGACTGTAAAAGGAGTTGTAAATACCTGCTGACAGAATGTTTATCTTTATAGTGGTCTACAGTCCAAGCAAGATAGAATGTAAAAGACTTCATGTGGTACAAGAAGCTAGACTGGATTTTCAGAAATGGGTAAGATCATGTACATGAGAAAGGAGTCCACTTGGAGAGAAGAAAACGGCATGGAGATTAGCTTTGAAAGGATGATTCACCCTGTAGCAAACAAGGTTTTAAATATTTGGTTAAAATCTTCAAAGAAAACCAGGAGGGTTTACAATTGAATAGGAAAGCAAAGGGGAGCTTGTATATTCTTGAAGGAACATGACTGATGAAAACAGGGTTTTAGTGGGATTGAATTGACAGGCGGGATGATTTACTCAATGAGAAGTAATGGATATCAGATAATTCATGGTGGTGGCTACATATTTTAGATCGAGAAGTATATGTGAAATAATAGAACGTAAAACAAAAACAGAAATAAAATGGGTTTTATTGTGATATTAACATGCTATAATAGTATTTTATGTAAAGGTATTACTGACATATCTTTTACAAAAGTAATTTCATATGACATTAGAATCTCTCAGTGAGAATCACGAATGCATTATTCATACCAATGCCCACATCATCCTCCACAATTGCTTTCATACTTGGTGTTTACATTAACCTCACTTTCGAAACTTTCACGGCTGGCTGAGCTGTTATTTCTCTCCCAGTGCTCAGATTACACTATGTATTCAATAAACTATTGCTGAATAAAGTAAATACCTCAGATTAATCACTCAACAATAAATGACAACATAATGACTAAATGAGCTCATTTACTCATAGTATTATGGTCAAAGAAAATGTCAAATAAAACTCAGAATCTTAATTTAGATACCATATTAGAACACTTCCAATTGCACATAAGGCTATAAATTAATTCAGCAGTAAAATTCCTTATATACATCTTTCAAGGTTGAATTAATTCCACCAGTCACATAATGATCAGTTAAATATGGACATTTTATCCAAATAAAGACATTGCTTCTGGTGCTTTAATCTTAATTTTAAACAAATCATATTTTGGTTTTTTTCATTTATATGTATTTAAATGAAGTTATTGTCAGTATGTATAAATGAGCTAATCTGATGTGTCCTGTCTTAAGCAGGGTCAGTGTAATATTCTTACAGGAAAGATTAATTGTGTGATGCTCTACCTATATTCACCCAACAAAAAGGGGAGGAATGTTTCATAGAAATGACATTTATTTGGGAAATGTGGCATATTACATCCTCCTCTGGTTGAGTTATAACTCACACTAGCAGATTAACATTTCTGGAAGGCTCTGTAGTAAAGAAACTTGATACACAAGCGGGGGCTTGGCATATAGTGGTGCTCTTTATATATTTAATACTTGAATGAACTTTGTTTAAACTATTTTTTCTCAGACTTATTTGACCATGGAACTCTACTTTTTCCCTAATAACATCCCACAAGGTTATCATTTGAGAAATATGTACTTAGCAAGATATGGAAACAACCAATGTGTCTGTCAATGGATGGATGGATAAAGAAAATGTGATATACACACACACACACAATGGAATATTATTCAGACCTAAAAAAGAAGGAAGTCCTGCCATTTGAGACAACATGTATACATATGGAGGGCACTGTGTTAAGTAAAGTAAACCAGACAGAGACAAATAATGTATGGTACACTTATATATGGAATCTTAAAGGAAAAAAAAAGTTGAACACATAGAAACAAAGAGCAGATTGGTGGTTGCCAGGGGCTAAGGGGTGGGAGAAATGGGGAGATACTGGTCAAAGGATACAAACTTTCAGTTATAAGATTAATAAGTTCTGAAGATCTAATGTACGGCAAGGTGACTACAGTTAATAATACTGTATTGTAGGCTTGAAATTTGCTAAGCACATAGACCTTAAGTGTTCTTACCAAGTGTTCTTAAGTGTTCTTATCAATTTTATCTCAATGAAGCTGGACGGAAAACACTCTCTTAGATATTTTAAAAATATCTATGAAATGTTAAAAGTCTTAAAAATTTTTTTCAAATGTTAAAGTTTGGCAAATAGTTGTTTGTAAATCCTAGTCTATAGCATTTCTCAATAGTGAGTGAAGATAATGTAAATTCATCCCATTAAATACTGAGCCTATTCACAAAATAGGTTGGTTTGCTCAAATTCTCAACCCAATGATGGTGTCCTGAGGTCAGCCCGGGGGTCAGTTCTGGAGACTGTCCAATGGGCTACTGGAGTCTTTCCTGGTTTGCTAATTACAAAATCTCTGTCTTCCAGTGGCTGGTTCTGAGGGGCCTCATCATGAACGTGATAATCCTGCCCAGATCGTACAGTTATTTCATGGAAGATGGAGCGCAATTGACTTGGAGCACTTTTGAGTTCATTTACATTAGTCTTTACTTTTAATACATATTTTGAAAGTGCCATAAAATGGCATCTTTGTAAGTATGTTAGAAGAACTGTGACGAATTATAAGAAGGGTAGTCGACTGAACATAATGCAAACAAACAAAAAAGACTCTGTCACCAAACCACTGATCTAGAACTGCATGTGCTAGATAAAATAGAGAAAAATAATCTGGGCAAAACTGTATCAGCCTTATGCTTGATAACCATTACTCCATCGTCAGCAGAACATTCAAGTACAGACACTCTGAGAGTTACCATTCACGTATTTGCTATAAAGTTAAGGAAAATGAACATTTCTCATTAGGCGGCATTTCTGAAAGCAGGTGTTTCATTAGATATTTTAAAAATTAAATGTATTGGGTCGACATTGTTTCGTAAATTGAATTAGAACTGAATTAAGCAGCTTACTCTGCAGAGTCAGGCTCATGCTACGCTCCACCACTCCAGCTTCATTGGTAGCTACACATGTATAGTCACCGGCATCTTCATTCTACGGAAATAAGCAGTGGATCAAAATGTGAGCTTACAGAACAGGGAAAATAACTTTGGTCACAGTGTCTAGTCTACATGACGTTTCCTTTATGAGAAGGCATTCTAATGCAAATAGAAAAACCCACACGTATTTACCCTCATAGATAGTTATAAAAAAAGAAGAAGAACAAAAAGAAATTCCCAGCCAAAATTTAGTCAGCCTATCATTGCTCTCTGGGAATAATAACTGCGAGGACACCAAAGCAAAAATAACATTTTACAATCGTCTACTCAAAATCATCTTATTAAAGAAAATGGGGCCGGCCCGGTGGCTCAGGCGGTTGGAGCTCCATGCTCCTAACCCCGAAGGCTGCTGGTTCGATTCCCACATGGGCCAGTGGGCTCTTAACCACAAGGTTGCCAGTTCAACTCCTCGAGTCCTGCAAGGGATGGTGGGCAGCGCTCCCTGCAACTAAGATTGAACACGGCACCTTGAGCTGAGCTGCCGCTGAGCTGTGCCCCCTGCAACTAGCAACGGCAACTGGACCTGGAGCTGAGCTGCACCCTCCACAACTAAGACTGAAAGGACAACAACTTGAAGCTGAACAGCACCCTCCACAACTAAGATTGAAAGTACAACAACTTGACTTGGAAAAAAAAAGTCCTGGAAGTACACACTGTTCCCCAATAAAGTCCTGTTCCCCTTCCCCAAAAAAATCTTTAAAAAAAAAAAAAAAAAAGAAAATGGCAGATGTTATTCTTACAATTTCTTTAACAAGCATTAAAATAATCAGGACAAATTAATAAATATTGAGTTCTTTCTAATGGAGGTTATTTAATAAAAAAGAAAAAAAATTAGCTTGGCCTCTATCTAGAGAGCTTGAAATTTAGGACAGAAAGTGAAAAACTAATTTACTGGTAATTATAAAACACAGACTGTAATTCACAAATTTATATGTAAGTGGTAGAGAAATAAGTACTATATGAGTTTAGAGTTGGTGACTAGTCAGAGTGACAGATTTCACTGAAGGTCTTGTGAAAAGGAGAATTCTGGCCTCGTTAATAGAAACATTAAGTCAATAAAGGGAACCTGAATTGCAGAAGTAGAGGAGTGTAGGAGAAAGAAGACAAATGTTGATTTAGATGTTTAATTGGGTGTCGATGTATTATCCAAATAGAAATTTTTATTTGGATAATACATTGGGAACTGCAAATGGAAGTTGGACGAATGTCAGGGTGGAGGATAGATATTTAAGAATCGGAAATTGTATCGTGTAAAACTTATTAGTATGAACACTGGTATTAGAAGAAGTACCAAGAACTTCATAGATATAACAGTGATAATAACGTTTATGTAGAGCAAAAGGGGCGGGGAGCATAATGAAGAAGCATGAAATTCATTAGCGTTACAGCAGCTAAAGGTAGGTATCATCTCAAAATTGAAGGGACAACTAACAACATGTAATGTTGAAATAAAACCAAACATAATAAAAGACTGAGAGTGGTCATTGGATTAGGTGATTTATCGTACATTTTAATTAATTCAACAATGGGTTAACAAATTACCCCTATGTAGTTTAGTTGAGAAATTTTTAGATAAAATATTTTATTCACTTGACCCTCAAATTAGAATAACTTAAAGCACCACTCATTTTCTATATCACTAAAAGTTTTGGAAAGCCTAACATATAGTTACCAGCTTAGTGTGAAAAGTATCCTATAATTTATTTGTAATTCTTCAATTTTCTTATTCTAAAACAGATTTGAGGAAGTTACCTACTGATGCTAAATAATAGGTCAATGATCGCGAACAAAGCAACAAAATTATTTTATTGTTCATAGTTCTTTGAAGGGGCTAAAAATCATCAATTTGAACCACTGCTTCTGTTTTTTTATAAGAACCCATTGACTCAGACTTCATGACTTAAATAAAACTGCAAGAGAAACATTCCCCATATATGGCTCCTATGGAAAGCCATCAAAGCATAATCGACAATTCCAGTGTGACTTACCACAGTGCCATAAATGGCCAGGGAGCCATTGCCAAGTTGACGGATTCTGTGGTTAATTTCAACGTCCACTCCCTTTCTGCTCCACTGGATGGTTGGGGCAGGATCTCCTTTCACCTCACAATTCAGAATTGCATTACCACCGAGTGGTTCAATCCAGTTAGAAGGGTAATCACCTTTAAAGACTGGAGGTTCTGGAAAATAACAGAAGACAAGTATAAGTAAAAGGAAGCTTTGACAACTTTTTCATGATTTTGACTTTGACCTATTTAGAAAGATCATTTAGTGAAGAAGGGGAGGGTAAAGCCACTTTTGAACCCCATACATTTTCCAGAATCAACTGCTCATGCTAATCAACTAGGTAAATTCATCAGTGTCAATAATCTAAGCAGATGATTACACTTTGTGCCAGATGATCTCTTTACTTATTGCTTACCTACTTTTATTGAGTTGTTCATAATTTTCTATTTCTTGTGAATTTGTACATCTGTGAAATAGGGACTAAATGAATTCATAAACTAAACTTATAGCATATTACTACGTAATAAGGAAGCAAAATACAAATCACTTATAAACGCATAATAAGTTAAAAATAGTGCACTTGTACCTACCTTTCACATAAACAAATCCAATTGCCTTCACGAAACCAACGCTGTTCTCTGCGCTGCACACGTAAGTACCTGAATCCTCTTTTGACACCCTTTCAATAACAAGTTCACTGTGTCCATTCACACTGTCAAAGTGGGCTGAGAGAAACAAGTTAGGAAACAACACAAATGCCTCTCAGTCACCTAGGAAAATATCACAACAGCTCAGTGTTTGGCAAGTTAGATTTATGGGTTGGCCAGCAACTGAACCAGAGATCTCATCATGACCTTGGGGAAGAAAGCCTTTTCCGCAGACTTCTTCGGAGCTATTTGCTATGTCTATAGATGCTTGTTTGAAGAATGAAAAACAGCAGAAGGAACAGGAAAAGAGAATGAAAACAAACCTCTTTTAAAATTAGTTTCGATCGAAAGTACACCTTTCATCTCAAAGTGATGCCTAAATCTGGCTCATAGTCTTTCTGGGTTTCAAAAATCTTTCATTCAGAAATACGACATTTTCCATTTCATTGATCTCACCACTGTCTTTCCTCTCAAACAATTTACATCAAAAACATGTAAACTTTTTCAGTTATAATTCAACTAGCTTGGCAAGGCAGAAGGGATGTCATGAAAACATATGCCAGTTAGTGAGAACATGATTAAATTTGTAATAATTCAAACTTCTCCATAAATGGCGATGATATAAATACCTACAAAGGTAGTTATATTTGGAATACAGTATAATGTAAACTTATGTTACTCCTAAAACAACTGATACTAAATAAGTCTCTGGTTAGGCCAGCTGATATCTAATTATATTAGGTATGATTACCTTGCATGCTTTCGCCATTCAAATTCTCTTTTGAGATTTCATATTGCTGAATATTAAGTGATAAATTAAGCTTTAAAAATTTAAATTAGTATTACATCTTCAGAAAACAGTACTGATAAGATATTTAGTGACATATAATATCATGATTAAGGTAATAAAATTGATGGATTCCAGTCATTAACATAAATATAATAGAAAAAAAACTCAAGCTTATTACTACTTTTTCTAGCAAGATAGATATTAAAGGCTAATAGTACAAGATTTGACAACTCAATTTTGGGATAGGACAAGTTTTCATTATTGTGGCATCTTTATGCTGATGACAAAGTCTAACAAAGAGGGAGGAGCCCGTCCTTCCAGCTCCTGGGTTCCAGGCACCACCTTATATGTACTGCACATACTAACTAGGAATTTCCCACATAATTGATGGAGATTAATGCATACAGTGAGAAGCAGAGTTCTCCATTAAATTAGGTAGGTCTTCAGGACTCTAGCAGTAGCCACCTTAGTCCATTTATCAATGATGAAGGGGATCCAGAGGGGTTGAGTTTAGGTGCCAGTAGATGCAATATTGTCTTCTTCTGGGGAGGGAGATTATGTTTAGCTTAAAAAATCTACTTATATCCTGCAATAGATGGTCCTGTGATCAACTTATCCTTTCCAAAGAATGGGAAGAACATAAATAGTGGGTATAGGTTAAAATCCAGGCAAAGGCGCACATTGTACAGAACTTAGAGCAATCGGTTCTTCATATAACTTTCCATGAACTCCCACAGCTAAAGGAAATGGAGATTGGGTTAGAGTTCTGCACGGGTGTATTTATTTTCTTCTGAAGAACGAAATTACCAACCTGGGATAATATTGTTATTGAAGGTCCACGTCAACTTGGGTAATGGAATACCAGTGGCTTTACAGCTTAATCGTAGCTGTTCTCCTTTGTTTAATGACACATCTCCAGGAAGTTCAGTAAAGGTGGGGAGAACATGTACAGTCAGGCTGACAGTGTGTGAGTCTTCACCTGCAGCATTGTTTGCAACACAGGTATAGGTGCCAGAATCCTCCAGCTTAAATAAAGACACATCGCAGTGCTTACAATGATTTAACCTTACATCATATTACAGAAAATACATAAACTTGCATAGTATGGTCCCCAAAGGAGCATGCTTATTTAAAGACGGTTTAAGTTTCCATCTTGTAGTCTGAGCCATCTGTCTAGCTTTTGCATAACATGATTTAAAATGCAGAAGACTTTAAACAAAAGCCCTTTCCTTGCATAACTATAGCATTTTATAGTCGTAAAAGCTCAGCAAACTTCAGATTCTAAAGTTTATTAAACAGCTCATGCACTGCTGTTCTAAAATGTTCTAAAATCAAGAACAAATGATTGTCAAGACTGGTAGCATCTTGACAGCACCATTGGCTGTCTGGGTAATGTGGCAACAAAGACCACCAAAATTATCAAAGGAAATGGCAAGAGTAGGTGCAACATTACCTAAAATTCTATACTTTCACTTGCTAAATCCAATGGTCAACTCTTGGCACTCATTTTACTGGCTGTGTTGGTGGCATGTGACACAATTATGGCTCCCTTCTCTTTGAAGCCATGCCTTCACTTGGCTTCCTGGACATCCCCACTCCCCTGGTTTCTTTCCTACCTGACTGGATGTGCCTTTCCTATCTCCTTTGGCTGACTTTCCCTCAACATTGTCTTAATGTTGGCACGTGAGAGGTCCCAGTCTTTGGTGCTCTTTTCTTCTCTATGTGCACTCAATTCCTTGGTGATGTCACCCAGTCTTATGGCTTTAAATACCATCAATAGCCTGATGAGTATTTCTCAGCCTGGATCTTTCTTCCAAACTTCAATTATATTGAACTTCTCATTTCAACTCTCTGCTTGGATGCCTAAAAGACATCTTACACTCATGTCCAAACCTGAACTCCCAATTTTCTCTTTCTCCTCCCCGATCTACATAGCTGCAGGCTTCATCTCAGTTGATGGCTGTTTTGTCCTTCCAGTTCATGCCTTTGTTCAGACATCCTCTACACTTTTATTTTTCACACTAGCAATTAAGCTAGCAAATCCTCACTTCAAAGAATATGCAAAATCCAACCATGTCTCACCCCTTCTCTGCTAACATTTTCTTTTCTTTTTTTTTTTTTCTAAGGAGGGCACAGCTCACAGTGGCCCATGTGGGGATCAAACCGGCATCCTTGGTGCCAGCAGCACCACGCTCTAACCAACTGAGTTAACCGTCCACCCCCTCTGCTACCGTTTGCCTTGAGTCCTATTATCTCTCATCCGCCTCCAGACCATCTTCCCAGCAGGTCTTCCTGCTTCTATCTTTGCTTCCCTACTGTCTATTCTCAGCACAATAGCCAATGTAATACTGCAAAAATGAAAATGTAAGGCAGTTAACCTTGCTCCTCTGCCCAGAACTTGCAATGGCTTCTGATTTTACTCCACGTAAAGGCAAAATTGTTATAATGACCTACAAGACAAGATATGATCTAGCTTCCATTTTTCTTTGACTTCTTTCTTTCTCTCTTCACTCTCTTTCTTCTTTGCTTTCACTGGCCTCCTGTTTCTCAAATACATCAGGCACATTACCACCTTAAGGTCTTTGCTCTACCTATTTTCTCTGCCTGGGATGCTCCTACCCCAGATATTTGCTTGATTAACTCACTTTCTTCAAGTTTTGCTCAACTGTTACCTTCCCAGTGGGGACTTACTCTGACTATCCTTTTTAAAAACGTAAACTGCACCCCTCCACATCCTAATGCCCTTTACTTTATTTACTTTTATTTTTTATTTCTCTTATTTTTCACACCACTTATTTCCTTTTGACTTATTGTATATATTATTATTATTATTGTTAATTATTATTTTTATTGTCTATCTCTCTCCTCTAGAAATAAACTCCATGAGGGTAAGGATCTCTTAATGTATCCATTCATTTCTATTATACTTACCACAACATTTTCCAGAATGAGTTCTCCATAGGGTTCAACAGTGTATTTTCCTAATAAGTTAGCTAAAACAACATTGTCTTTTTTCCAATTAATTGCTGGTGTGGGGATTCCATCAGCCACGCACGGAAGAACAGCTTGTGAGTTCTCATTGACTGTGTAGTATACTTCTGTATTTTGGATTCTGGGTGGCACTATGAAAAGTTTAAAATTCATAGTCATTCAGGTTCAACAATATCTTTATTCTCATTGAAAATTAGCACACAAAAGACTTTTGAAGGCAATTTTGCTAGAAATACTAAAACAAATCTGTTAAAATATTAATTTGTTACTATAAAAGCAATCCATATTTTTGATACTAGTAAGAATTCTAATGGTTTTGAACTTACTGAGTATATTTACAATCAGTTTTTGAGCAAATGACTTAGAACAGGGTTAGATAGCTTTAGATTTTATTTGGCTTTTTGACTTTTCTTTACTTGAGTTTCTTTTACTTATTGCAGTGAAGTGAAACAAACAAACCAACACACAAAAACAACAAAACAAAAATGCTTTTGTGGATATGTATCACAGACATACTGCGAGAACAAACTAATAAAAGTCACTTGTTTAAAACACTCTAAAATACTCAGCCTGTATTGAATATCACAGAGTGCTAAAGAAAAAATTTTTATTGCAGTATTTCACATATATACAACAAATGAAAATAAAACCAGGTCAAGGCATTTAATTCAGTTTTTATGCTGTCACAGAGGAAATTTTTATAGTGATTTCAAAACTTTGTATATTTTGATACCAAATATTTCCTGTGCCTCACATTTTTTTCAACTAGAATTTAGGCAATAAAGATGAATTACATATTTTGGTGTACTAAGAAATACCTTAGTGGATGTAGAATTGAGATAGGCTAAAGAAAAAGGCTTTAAAGTATTAAGGATATTTGGCTCAAAACGTGACATATGCTCCCCTTGTAAAACTATGCATTTTGGAAGTTTTCAAACATATCAGTGAGAAATGGATCAATGTTAATGATATTTTAAAAAGTGAAAGGACTACAGTTGGTTTCAGCAAAAAGGAAGCTATTGTGTAGCCTCTACTTTTTCACCCATTTATCATTAGATGAGGAATATATACACACATGTGAATGATATATTCCTAACCATTATAGATAATATGAAAAGCAGAAAAATCTATTTTGCTGAATGGTGCATTTTAAATATTCAATTCATTTTTTCTTTAAATCATGCTGTATTTCACTATTTCTTTTATGCTGGTTTCCAGGGAGTTACTATTGCTTTTTTGCTAGTGGTTTCAGAGTTCCAACATTAGTACATCGACTTCAATTCATTCTTTTTCAAAAGGAAAAATTTAAGGCTATGACGTTA
Organism: Rhinolophus sinicus; assembly: GCF_036562045.2. Classification (NCBI taxonomy): domain Eukaryota; kingdom Metazoa; phylum Chordata; class Mammalia; order Chiroptera; family Rhinolophidae; genus Rhinolophus; species Rhinolophus sinicus. The sequence goes on along the minus strand of NC_133766.1, from coordinate 14,224,397 downwards.
TATTTGATTTTAGCCTCTGACCACACCCCCTACATTGTGATATGTAGTGTCCTTATTTTTATAATTTTCTAAATAATCTGAAAATAAAAACATATTCTTTTACCTACTTGTCAGCTAGAATGGTTATTGTTTTAAATTTCCCTGGGGTTGGGGTTTCGGTATTGAAAGTTCATTTCACACTTCTAGCTTTATTGCACTGAGGGAAGGAATTTTGCCTGTATTTTTAAGTCTTAATGATTTCTTTGTTGTTTAGTGGATGGGCAATTTTGGTAAATTTTTCACAAATACTTGAAAAGAAGGAGTATGATTTATTTATTAGCCCCTTATTTATTAAGAGACAAATGCATATTGATTAATTCAATTATATAAACTGAAAGCAGGTATAAATCAAGGAAGACATTTAAAAAACTCATAAATGGTGATTTTTCAGTTTAGCTAAATTATTCATTTATCAATTAAAATATTTTTCCACTTGAAATTTTACTGTAACTATAAAGTTGCAGGAAATTCAAATACACCAGAAAAATTTAAAAAATAACTTTCATAAATTTTTGAAAATAAGAAAAGCAGAAGCTCATCATTAAAATAAGAGTAATAGTATTATTACTAATATTAATGTTACTAGTACTAACAATAGTACTGGAAATAATAGTTAGAAACAGTTTGATATTAATAGGTATCCTATTTTATTCTTAAAATATACATTAACAACTAAAATATTTCAATGCTAATCTTTAGCTATTTTGATAGTTGTCTGAATACAAAGGGAAAAAAGGTGATTTTTTTTCCTGTTATAAAAATACACAATATGACATGTCGATGATGTATTATAGAATTGTACACTTAAAATCTATGTAATTTTACTAACCATTGTCACCCAACAAATTTAATTAAAAATATACATGTAATTATTTTGCTACTTTAAAATAATGAATTAAATAGATCTCAGGTTCTCATTACATCTGCACTATATTTATAATGTAAGTCATATGGTGATTAGTTTTGAGCCAAGAGGACTTTCAACTTGAGAAATGAAGTCGAAGAGTCAAAACACAAACGGACTTTTTATAAGCCAAAGTATAGATCACAATAATCACAATAGGAGGTGATTATTGACAACATATTATCTTGGCTACAGTATTAACATCTCTCTTTCTCACACACATCTGTGAATACACAAATAAATAATAGCCTACAGGAAACAGATTGGAAGGGCAAGTACCTACACCACACACACACACACACACACACACACACACACACACACACACACTCCAGATTTTGAATTATTGTCTTTGCATGGTTTTGATTGCCATCATACGTTTTCTTCATTGTCTTTTCTCTTTGCCATGGGATTGTCGCAGACTGAAATAGTTTATGTTAAACCACCTACCATGGACAGTGAGCTTGGTGCTTGTGCTGCTCGATCCTGCCACATTAGCTGCCATGCACGTGTACTGACCAGTGTCATCAGGCTGAGCAAATGCTATTTGCAGAGCCCCGGAGGTGAGAATGCGCTGGCGGACTGATTCCGTAATTGCATGCCCATCTCTGTGCCACGTTATGTCAGGTGGTGGGAGGCCATCGGCCTCACAGGGTAGTGTGATGGGCTTATCCACAGCAATGACATATTCCTTTGGATGGGGGCTAATGACTGGAGGAACTAAAAGAAACAAAGTTCAACTTTCATCTTAAAAGCATGATTTACACACTACAGTATTGCTCTAGCAAAATGAAGTCACATTGATAAGCAACAAAATCCTGACTTTAGCATATATCATCAAAGGGCCCCTATAGTTTGCTTTCATTTAATTTATTTCAGAAAATTATTCTCTATGTAGTTAACAAATGTAAACAATAATCAATTATAAATCAGGACATAAACATATTCCTGAGTGATTGGGTGTCTAGAAAATTTAGGCTGTGTTGACAGAGGCATTTTCTTTAACATACATGTATTGTGTGATTCACTTTAGTTACTTAAAATTTTCAAAATCGACCTCTTCAAGGCTTGAAAATTATTCAACTGCTCAAAGATACTCTACTCAAGCATTTTTATAGTGCTTAGCATGGTGTCTTAGCATGGTGTCCGTATTAAATGAAGTATTATTTGAATGAATGAATGAATGAATCATCGAAAATAATTCTTCCCATAAACTCTTCCCATTTCAGAAAACTGTGGAAGGGCTAATGATAAGAATTTCTCTTTCTAGTGTTTACAATAGGCTGATTACTGCTTAGGTATTGGCCTGGATAGTCTATTGAGACAAAGATACATTAAATAAGTATGAGAGACTAATCAACCACGAGCAGGAACAACCAGTCACAAGCACATAAAAAAGGAAGCAGAGGATGGTTCCCTCCCCTTCAGTGCAAGTTCAGAGACCACCATGATGGTGAAAATACCACTTTAAGTGTGTCCTCTGAAGCATCTACCACCCATTCAAGAAAGCTTAAGAGAGACACAAGGCCAACGATAGTCATTGTTATCACATGCTAAGAAAAGGAATCAGAAACAAGATCTCCGAGAACTTTACTAATCCAAGTGATGTCCTGTGCCTGGCAAGGCTTGGGGATCTAGAACTCTCTGCTGTGTTTCCAGAAGAAGCTGTGGAGAAATGGCCAACCAGGCAGAGACCAAATCTTAGGGTACACTAATCGTGACGAGTAAAATAAAGTCAACACGTTGTGAAAAAAATATGAATAAGCATGTTAAAATTATTTATATCAACCGAAATTATTTGGTTGAATTTGTGCCTGCAATTACATACTCTATCTGCAAGGAGAGATGGTATTCAGGATTTTTAACATCTCTAGAGCATGCAGTTAGCTATAGTTGCTTTTGGCACGTTGAAATGCTATTAGTTGTTTAATGTGTTTCTTTGTCCCATAATTGCTCATATCAATATTTTTAATCAACTGGTGAAAACAAACAAACAAACCCTAAAATCTGGAACTGTTCTTTTCTATGACCTCTATGCTGCCAAAATCAATGAACGTGTCTTGGTCTTTATCCTACCTGACCTCTCGTTTACATTCAACAAAGCTACCCACTCACTTGAAATATTCTCCTCTCCTAGTCCCCATCTAGTTTTCCTCTGACATCTCTGCCCTCTCCTTTGTATTTTATTTCCAGCATCCTCTCTTTATTTGGACCCCTAAACAATGCAGTATCCCAGGGCTTTCTCCTTAGCTCTTTTCTGTCCAAATTCTCACTCAGTCTTGTAGACTGAAATACACTGATAATACTTCCAAATTTGTGTCTCAGACTGTATTTCTCCCATGAGCTCTGAATTCATAAATATTCAACTCTCTACTTGACATCTCTACTAGGATTTCTAATAGTTTTCCACATTTACCATGATTACGCAGAAATTAAATCATGGTTTCCTTCCTCCAAAACCAGTTCCTCTCCTTGCCGTCCCCATGACATTATCATCCACTCATTAGCTCAAGCCCAAAGCCCAGGAAACATAATTAATGCTTCCCTTTTCCTAAGCTCCCAAATCTAATTTATTAGCAATCATGGCAATTATACCTTCAAAAATATTTTGAATCTATCACTTTTATCTGTAACTCACAGAGCTACCCCAACTCAACTCCTGGCCAGACCACAATACCTGCCCTGGATGACTTTAATAATTCTTCCAGCTCTGGTCTTGCCCTTTCTCTAAACTATTATTTACATCGCAGCAAAAGAGCTGTTCCTAAAACCAAACCAGAATCTTGGTTAAATGCTTAAAAGCCTCCCCGCTGCATAGAGAAGGAAATCTAACCTTTCTATGGTCCTTTGGGCGCTCCACGCCTTGGCCCTGTCTTCTTTTCTGATACCCTTCCCATTTTGCCAGACTTCCCGTCACTCACCCCTGCCCAGCCCCTCTGGCATGCTTCTTTTCAGCCTCTTTCCTGCCTTGGAGCCATTGCACATGCTGTCTTCTTTCCCTGGGACACTGCCACCTTTACACGGCTGGCTCATCATTCAAATGTCAAGCTTAAATGGGACCCCCTCAAGGAAGCTACTTTAACCCCTCATCTAAAGTGGCCCCTTTATTTCCCCATTATTCTCCATTTCAGCACTTTGTTTCTTCCTCTGCATAGCATATATCTGAATTTATAATTATTTCATTTACTTGGTAGTTTAGTTTTTTTCTTTTTCCACACTCTAAGGGAAGGATCATGTTTGTCATGTTCAATGTAGTTCCACTTATTATCCCAATAAATATTTGTTGAAAAAAAATTGTTGAAAGTACAAAGAAATTAGGGTTACGATCTGCAGGTAAGTGAGCTCTACTTTCATCATTCATTCACCATAGGAAAATCACACTATAAGAAAATTCAAAATCAGCTAAGGTAAATTCAGTAGCTCAGCACCTATTAGTGTACTTCATCACAAAAGCAATGCATAAGATATGAAAATTATATCAAGAACATATCAGTTAAAATTGAGGAAAACCTGTTTTGTCTTTAGAATAATTTTTTCCTATCAGGTTGGTTTAATTGCAATTATAATTTGTTTTTTAAGTGGCTATTACAATCCGGTGTTTCTTAATGTATCCAAAGTAGTATTTTGGAGAGAATGGTTTTTTAAAAATCACCTTAAATATGTGCTACAATGGAATAGAGTATCAACAGTGGTTCACAGAAGCTCAAACTACTATGAGAAGCTTCAGTTTGCTTATACAGACAATGCAAAGAAACAAAAAACCTCCCCAAACAAATTTTTTTTCTTCACAAGAGTAACAGAGAAGCAAATAGGATGATCTAAACTAAGAATGTTGAGAACTATAGCAGCATAATTATTTTAGATATGCGAATTTTGGTATTCATGGTTATAAACATCTTTGCAATAAAGGTATAGTGATTTGTTATTTAGGTACCTTGAACATTTAACTTGATTTTGCCCAACGCTGTACCAGCTGGATTCTGAGCCACACACATGTAAGTACCAGCATCCTCTCTGACAGCTCTGGAGATCTGTAAGCCACCAGTAGGAAGAACGGCATGGCTTTTGCCTACATCACAGTACAAAAGCAGAGTGAGAAGAGTTTTTATTTTTCTTAAAAAAAAAAAAAAAAACAACCCAAAAACTCATACTGACTTCTGAATTAGAAAACACTGTATTGCTTTGATTTTCTTGTGGAAACAGTGGTACGTACCGGAAGTAATGACATTGATGCCTTCTTTTTGCCAAGTAATGAAAGGACTGGGTGTCCCGGTTGCTTCACATGGTAATAAAATGGGATTGTTTAGAATGACGTCTAGTTCACTTGGCTGAGGCTGAATGAATGGAGGCTCTGTAAGAACCAATCAACAGAAAAAAGCAATGGCACCCGTGACCATGAGGCCAAACATGCCCAGATTCAGAATTCCAAAATATCAGTGATTTGATTGTCCCAGGGAAAAGCGAAATTGGCCATATTACTTTTTTTTTTTTTTTTTTTTGTCCCATGAGAAGAACTCCATTAAAAGACCAGAAGCAGAAACAGATTATAAAAATTCAAGAAGAAAAATAATTTCAGGGTTGTATTGTGTGGATGGTTACTTGTGGGTCTTCTTTAGTCTATGGAAGAATTATCTACCAGGCTTTCATATCCCCAAAATATTACTTGGTTCATAGCTCTAGACAGTACAAACTTTCAAGAATAAATATGACAAACGAAACAAAACAACAGCAAGCTTTTAACGAGTAAATAATCTTCCATACCCTGGACACGAAGGGTCACGTGTCGGTGTGCAGAGCCAGCTGTATTCCTGGCGATACAAGTATATCTTCCAGCATGGTTTAATTGAGTGGCAAATATTTCAATCGCTCCTAAAAAGGAAAAAGTTTGCATGCACAGTGCATCCTGTTTTTCTGGTTCGATAAACCATGTCTCTCCGATGTTTGTGTTTTCATCCCCATAGCAGTGGTGCTTGGCTTATATTCAAACTTGTGCCCCCTGGAGTACCTAGCATAGCACTTTTAAAATCATTATTACCAACTTTATTGAGGCAACACTTACATACCACAAAATTCACCCACTGAATGTACAGCTCAATGATTTTTGTATATTTACAGAGTTGTGCAACTCTCACCATAATCTAATTTTAGAATATTTCCATTATGCCAGAAAGAAATCTCATCCCATTTACAATCACACCTCACTCCCAACCCCAGCCCTAGGTAATCCCTAGTCTACTTTCTATCTCTATAGATTTGTCTTTTCTGACATTTCATACAAGTGGAATCGTACAGAAGTCTTTTGTGTCTGACGTCTTTCACTGCGAGCATAGTGTTTGAGTTTCATGTGTTGTAGTATGTGTCAGTATTTTTGATCTATGTTATTGCTAAATAAAATTCCATCGTGTGGATTATCCACGTTTTGTTTGTCTATTCGCCAGTCGATGGGCGACTGAATTGTTTCTACTTTTTGGCTATTGAGAATTATGCTGTATGAACATTTGCATACAAGTCTTTGTGTGAACATATGTTTTCATTTCTCTGAGTGAATACCTAAGAATGGAGTTGCTGGATCATATGGTAACTCTTTAACATTTTGAGAAAGTTACAAATTGTTTTCTTGGCACAATACTTTGTGCTGAAGGCAGTTAAGGTATATTTTACAATTTTAATTGCTACCAATCTATACAGGTTTCTGAGATAGCAAAAATACTTTGCTTTGAAAGCCAAGGTCCATCCCAAGAACAAATCTTCCATTATTTGCTTTCTATTGAATAAATAACAAATTCCCTTAGAATTATATGCAAGTTCATAAAACCCTCAGATGTCAGTTGTTGCTTTCATTTGTCTCTGGTGTACCTCCCCAAGCAAGCTGCTTTAAAAAACACCCATGTGAATCATGTATACTTTCCCCTAGCTGAATTATTTTTTCTCTTCACTACTACCAATTGTTCAGTACGTAACTTTTATAAATGATGGCTACTATCACCCTCAAAATTTATCTGTCATAGCACTCAGCCTTATCTGATAAATTATAAAAACCTTATCTGATAAATTATAAAAGCCTATAAATTATAATAACCCTGTTTTAGTTGTGCATCCTCAGAAATTTAGTGTAGTCGATAGCCTATCTTAGGCACTCAATGTTGGTTAAACGAATGGACATTCTGTCTGGCCAGTGGAAGAAGGGTGGTTCACTCAAAGGCAAAAAGTAAATTTGTTAAACCTTAGGTTTAGTAAATATGCATGTAATATTTCAGTGATTGTGCTTATTATTAATATATTCAGATCAGTCTTAGATACTAATTATTTTGTTTCCATACTTTTTTTCTCTTTCCCCAGTTCCCCTTCCAACAACTCTAACTGAATTCTTTCCAGATACCCAAGTCCAGGAATGAAGGTGTATTTTTATTTTATTCTTTTGTTTTGGTGTAAAAAAAGCCCCCCATTAATTGTTAATCCAACAAATAGATGTGCAATCACTAACCCTGGCCTTACCTGAGGACTGAATTCTGTAGCCGTTCCCCCTGGGAAGCAGTTTTATACTATTTTTCATCCAGTGAATTGAGGGAAACGGAACTCCTGAAGCAGTGCAGGTAATTACTGTTGGCGCATGTTTGGTTACTAGAAAGTCTGTGGGCTCATCAGCTATGGAAGGTGGAACTAAAACAATAACAATAAAAGTAAACAAAAATACACGTTTCCAACCCTTACAGATTTCCAAAGCCTGATCATACATCTTTGTACAGTGAGAGTAAGTGTTAACTAAGAGGAAAAAGTTCCTTTTGTGAGGTTGGAATAATGAAATGATATCATTATAATCCCTTTCAGTTTACATACTAAGATGGTTCTACCTTGGACGGTGAGATCCACAGTTCTCTTGTCCTCTCCAGCCTCATTTGTCACCGTGCACTCATAGGTTGCAGTGTCATCCACAGAAGGGGAAATAATTATGAGTGAACCTGAAGAAAGGAGCCTAGAAGATGTCAAAGCAATGAGGTACGATGATCAGTTTTCACAAATGTTTCCAATTTGTTCAACACGGTGCTAGGTTGTGAATTGAGGGAAATGGACCTCTTTCCTCACATTAAAATTAGCATCATGTCTCTGATACTTCATGTATCAGACTTCAAGTTTATATGGCAGTTGGGTAATAAGGCCTCAACCTTGACATTTACAGGAAGGATTGAGTAGCAGGATTGCCTGAAGGGAGAATCTTGCATTTTCTGAATGCTTATAGCATGGTCAGCCATGCTCTCCTAAGTGAAATACAGTGCAAGGAGAACACTGATGATAGCCACTGTTTATTGAGAACTGAATATATTCCTGGCACCATCTCAAATGCTTCACGTAAATTATCTCTAAAGTTCACAGTAACTTTACAGGTCGGTACTTGATTATTTGCATTGACAGATGGGTGGGTAACTACAAGTCTATCTGTCTTGCACATTTCCCTCCTTCACACTTCTTTACATGTGTTGCATCCCTAGGAGACGCACAGTACATCTATCAGTAAGTATTTTCCTTAACTGCTAACCAATTCAAAACAAAAGAGACCTGGATCATTTCGAATGTTTAGGACGTTTAGTAAATACACATGCATTATTTAAAGTAAACCTAAATAAGAACATCTGTTTTCTTACTTCAAACTGTGCACTGATAGGGTAGAAATAATTTGATTTAATGGGAACATATTTGACGTGCTTTTTTATTGAAGGGCAGTGTACATTTTCCGCATAGTGTGTACCTTCAAGACATTAAACTGCAATGTCAAAAGATTAAAAGGGCGAGAAAGAGAGAGAAGCAATAGACATTTCAAGTGAGACACCCCTAATTTCATATTTCCTGGTGTATTAGAATAGATTTTTATCAATGTAGATCTATGGCAACATTGCTTTTTAGTAATATGGCAAATCCTTTGACAAGATTCCTATCTAGTAACTTAATTGAAATACAAAAAGTGATGCTCATCTATAGCATCAGAAATTCCAAGTGACTTAAAGGTTAACCTTTAAAAAACATGCGTTGTCATATTATGAGCATATGATGCCAGTAAAGCCAGAGGAATGCAAAAATTGGAGAAAATGCTGTTTGTTTTTTCTCCTTACATATGGTGCCAAATGCCTAAGTTGTGTTTCAAGGTACAAAATTTGATTTTTATCCTACAACTAAAGCTTGTTTTTCTTTTTCACCAAATCATGTTTTCATCCATGGTAAAATTCCAAAAGGTGCCAGAAAAATACAGCAGAATGGAAATCTAATCCTGTAAACCTCACTAGCAGTTGTCCACAGGGCTTATGTATAGAAAAGTTGCATCTATGATTCAGAAAAATATTTCAGGTTGGAAAACGAATTCCATATTAAGAAAAAAATATATCCTTTTGATATACAAATTTTTCAGACTGTTAATTCTTTAAAAAATATTCTTCTAAATAGTAGGTGGGATTTTTCAATTATATTATTCCTTACCTGTATGAATTCTGATTTTGATCCACATTAAGTAGCTGCCCATTTTTTTTCCAGTTGATTGATGGTTTTGGTATCCCAGTAGTCTCGCAAGCCAGAGTAGTTTGAACATTTACTGTTACAGTTATGTTGGTAGGACCCAGAGCAATCGATGGAGGAACTAAAACAAAGTCATCAAATAAGAGGGAAATACATTCAGCAAATAGTATGCCATTTGAAGTATTTCTGCTGAACTGAAATTAATCATTGGTAACTTGCTTCTAGTTACGAAAACAATCCAGTTCTGTGAATTTAAATAGTGTTGTGATGGTGCTATTCATAATGAGGAGAAATCACGGGTCTTCACTATTTATAATATATTTTAGTACATTTAAACAGCCCTGGATATCAGGGTCTTTATGACCTTACAGGTTTAGGCTATCAAAGAACATGTGACTCAAAGCTTGGACATTGTTCATAAAACTGTATTTACCATGGACTTGTAAATCTATTCGCCTGCGGTCTGTTCCAGCAACGTTGGTCGCCATACACAAATATCGCCCAGTATCAGTGACATGTGCTGACTGGATATGAAGGAATCCATTTTCCAAGATGGAGTATCTAGAAAAAAGACCACCAATGAAATCCCCTGAATCAGCCTTGGCTGATAATTCACATTTTGACTGACAGTACTTTTAAAGACTTAGTTAAATCCATTTTTAGTCTTTTTCCTGCTTCAGAAATTGACAATTGGTGGTGGGGGGAAAGGGGGATATTCTGCAAAGATGCACAGCAGATGGGCCTTGTGATCATAGATGGATTCTCATCATTCTGTTTTGGATATAAATCTTAGGAATTAGGCTTCTAAAATACTATGTTTTGATTCTATATGAAGATGAAAAGACTCATTCTAAACATAACAAGACCAAAATAATTCATTGGAAAAAAGATTCAAGGATTTGTGTTTCAGTTCTTACAGTATTTGTCATCCTTTCCAGCACCGTTACCTTGGGTGATTCCCGGAGAGAATAGCGCCATCCTTTCTCCACGTTATCCTTGGGGTTGGCACACCGTCAGCAAAGCATTCCAAAACAGTTGACTTATTTAAGTGAGTGACAAGACTCTGGGGGCCACTCTTTATGCTCGGAGGCACTGCACAAGAGATGCATATGGAAAACTTCATTTATACAACAGCCTGAACTGTGACTCTGAAGTCACACAAGGTGAGCTTGGAGTCAAATATCTAATGTTGCCCACAGCTAATTCAGGTTACTATAAATAGAATTGGGATTTAATTCCTAAAAACTTATTCAAGATACTCTGTGTTTAAAAATACAGAGTAGATGGGGAGAGGGGGCTTTAAATCCCTGATATGGTGTGTGAAATCTGGCTTTCTATGAGAGAGGCTTGAATAAAAATCAGTTCTGGTCTGATGCAAATTCAAGATGATATGTCTTATTTCTCTTTGGCCAAATATTGGTCAGAGAATGTTAACACTGGCACAACTTCACTTTAAATAAAGAACAGAAAGTGGGCTGTTATAAAAAAAAAGCACATCTGTGATTAATCATGCAAGTTTCAGAGCATGTATTTTATTAATCATTGAGTACATATGGGAATACAAAACCTGAATTTTAATTTTAGTATCAGAGATATTAGTTGTGTGGGTCACCCAATATCCTGTGAAGTTTCATATATTAAAAAGCCAAAGGGACTGTTTTAAGGAAAAGTCTGTATTATCTTCCTGAAATTTGGCAAATTTTAGGGTTTAGATTTTATATTTGAGAAAATTACAGACAGTCTCTGTCTAGCACATGTGTACTCAAACACCAATATCACTAAAGGTGAACTAAATAATGGGCCGATTGTTATCTGGAGATTTAGGGTATTAACTTCCTTAATGGCGCTGATCTGAATGACACAGAACATCAGGATATGCCTACCAAATGGATATGTATTATCCTCTAAGATAGAGTAATGTATCTTTATTTATTTTTTAAAATTAAGTGAATTTGAATATAGCTATAATACAAATACTATATGTTGTCTTTTTCAAAAGAAATAAGATAACCACAATTAATTTAGTGTGCTCATCTCTTAGAAAGCCCTTAGCTAAATTTTTAAGTTGTGAAACAATGCTTAATTTTTCTTACCATTCACAGTGAGAAAAAATTCTCTTGTAGTCTTTCCTGCAATGTTGCTGGCAACACAGGTATAATTTGCTGTATCGCCTAGATCTGCATTATTAATTTGCAGGTATCTCCCTCCAGATAAGATTCGTACTCGAGGTGTTGCCTGGATTCAGCAAGGACAATTTATCACGAAAACGACAGGAAAAGGAAATAAAATATTACTTTATAACATCAAAATTACAGTGAACTGTATAGTGCCTGTCTTTCAGTATGCTTTGTCTGCTTCCCCCACCATTATCTTAGTTTCAAAAACCCTTAGAAACTATTTCTATGAGTGTGGTTAAGGCAAGGGCATAATAAATGTCCCCAGTTCTCCTGGCCACAATGATCCACTGGAGGGAGGATGGTCCTGTGACTGAGGTTGGGCACATAGCGCCCTCTGCAGGACTTTGCTGCAAGTGTTGGGGAATAAGGCACGGTTTTTTTCACTAGAATCACTGGTGACCTAAGCTTGGTGGCAGTCTTATTACCACGTGGACACAGCCTGTTCTTAAAACTCGAGCAGACCTGAGATTCGAAGGAAGCACACAGATGCTTAATTACATGATTAGAGCCTCTGGATCTAGCAATGCGTAAGCTTAAATTCATATATTGTAACTAATAAATACCTCTTTTTTTCTTTTTCATTTAAGTTGGTTTGAGTTTGAATTCTGTCACTTACAACTGAAAGCTTCCTGATTAGTAAATTAATGTAACTTTGGTTAACTTATAGAAAACAATTATTCTTTACCTTTTTAAAAATAAGTAAATAAATGATTTTAGTCTAAAAATGTTTGTTAAGCATTTATTTTGTATCCAGACATGGAACTAAGAATGATGAAAATATAGAGACAATTAAATTTAAACTGTGCTATTTAGTCCAATTGGGGAAATAGTAATAAACAAATAATTTTGTATTAGGTTGGTGCAGAAGAAATGTGGCTTTTGCAATTTTTTTTTAACCTTTTAAACCTCACCTACTTTTGCACCAACCTAATATAAATTTAAATGAATGATGCTCATAATTATTAAGAAATGCCAGGTAGCATCATAGACTGATATTTTCTGGTTGTGTCTAAGACGGTACTTCAGAAAGAGCCCAAATAAGACTTTTCTATCATATAGACTCTGTCCCAGGTAGGTATATATTTCTAATGAAAAAAGTTGTTCACACTAAAATATGCAGTCAGGTCCATTTATTTTAAAAGTCCACAGATTTTTTTCTAGGGGTTATTAGTGATAATTTTTTTTTTTTTTAACCTCTGATGAGAATAAGTGATTTCTTAAACATTCATGGCAAGTTCTTTGAAACATATTTGAATTTTCATGTAGGCATAGCGGAGCTTTAGGTTAACAAAAATTTTCAGAGTTGATTTTTATATCTTTCTTCTATAAACATCACTAAATTCTGCTAACTTACTAACTCTTACTACAATTTTCTTTGGTTCTCTTCCCATTTACCATCAGTGATTCTTCCAAAGTCGACTTCTTTCCTCAGAGAGAACCTCATTCTCGTCTGGTGACCTTGTTTTCCTACTCCACTGCGAAAATCAAAGCCCCAGGCCTGCAATTTTCTCCTCTCCTCTCATATACAAACACAGTCGTCATTTCTATGTTCCCATTTCTGTGAGAAAAGGTCAGTCCTCTGTCCAAGGCTAATCTCTTCACCTGTGACCAGGGTACCATTCCTTTCCCATCCAACGCACTTGGCCTTATAAATTTCTCTTTCTCTCTCTCCTACATCATCAATCTCTTTCATTAAATAAACATGTATGAATCTCTGTTATATTTAGACAAATAGTCCACAATTATTTCTACTTCCTCTTAACACCCCTAACAACTGTAACCTGTCTTCTACTTTCATGGCTCTGTTAAAGAACCATTGTTCAGATCTTTAGTCACTTCCGTGTATTGCCAAAGCCAAAGGACACAACTTAATTTGTATCCTAATGTGGCTGGTTAACCACGCCTTCCCTTTTCCTTGGCTTTCAGGACACCAAGCTCTCCTATGGTTTATTCTATTCTTCGAGTCCTCCTTCTCAATCCCATTCATTTTCTCTTCTTCCTTTGCTCACCTTGCAACTGTCAATATTGCCTTAGGCTTTAGTCTCATACACTGGGCTTCACACTGTAATCTTTCTTTCTGGCCGACCTAATGCAAACCTAAGGCTTCAATAACATGCTCTACCATGGGGACTACCAAATCAAAATTTTTTTATGAATTATGGACCCATATTCCTTAATGCTTTTTAGAATCTCCACTTGGATAGTGTAAACGTATTTCAAACTCAAAACATCTAAACCTGAACTCATCTTTATTTTCCCACAACTGGGAAACTCACTCTGTCCTAATAGCCACATCAATTGGTCACATCTAGGATTAGCGTAAACTTCTCCATTCATTCAGTTGCTACATGAACACCGAATGGACTAGAGTGAAATGAACACCTGGGAGGCAAGACTATGCATGAAGGGCCTTGTGAGCTAAGCTGGGCAGTCTAACCTGAATCCTGAAATCTATGGGGAATCTATCAAATAATTTTCATCAAGTTCTACTTCAGCTGTACTAAGCTACTTTTCCTCTCATGGCTTTGGACATGCCATTATCTGTGATTGAAATTACCTTCTTTCTTACCCAACATGTACCCATCAGTTAAAAACAAATTCACCCTTTCTAAGAGGCTCCCCAGGCTGTTCCTTACCCTTAAGCCTGAGTGACTTGCTTCTTCTCTGTCTTTCCATAAAATGCCATACATCTCTTTAACATATAATTTATCAGCATTATCCACTGTATAATCTGATTTACTTCTGTATCTTTTCAAACAGTCTGTGAGCTCCTTGAGAGTTAAGACTACTCTCAGTAGCAATCACAGCACCTAGTATTATATAGCAAGCACACAATAAATAGAGAAACTGAGGCACAACACTGAGGGTTAAGTGATATACATGATGATTTAACATGTAACTCACTCTCAGAATCCAATCTCTCTCTGTTTGGTGATTGGTGTGGTTTGCTGGTGGTGGAAGTCTTTCTGCCTTAGGTGTTAGGGGACATCATCTTTTATAATAAGGCACAGTGTACCATAATAGGCTATACCAACTAACAGGATGAGGAAGAACAAAGGAGGGAAAACAAGATAACTACTAGCATAAGGACAATTAGAAGAACATTCAAAGTCAAGACCGAGCCAACCCTAAAAGACTACTTAGGAGCCCGGGCTGTCAGGCTCAGTGACAACAGACAGTTATCAGCTGAGCATGGGAAGCTTTAGAGAGTCAGTGATATGTTCTTCCAGAACACCAGTTCTAGACTCATGATAGTTCAATTACCCTTGACATCCAGGGAAATTTAGGAACAGGTTTGCTGTAGAGACTTGGCAGGACAGGTCAGTTCTTTTGAGACTCTGAAGGTTTCTTCTCTCTCAAGTAAAGAAATAGCTGAGTGTTTCAAATCCAACTTTAATCCGTGGGTTCCAGGAGATACATACTAAGGCCAATTTACAGAGTATCTGAATCAAAATACCTGTTGTTTGACCCAGAACCAGTTGCTAACTACCCTATTAAAGACTGAGAAAAGAAAGAGGCCCATCAAAGGACCCTGTACCCACCTCTGCAATGTTAAATAACTAGTAGCCTGGTGCTGTTTGGTTTTGTCTACCTAACAAAGACTCCATAGATGATTTTTTTTTTTTTTCCTCAAAATGAATCTGTGGAACTTAGATTTACCTGTAACCGTTCTCCATTTTTAAGCCAGGTGATTACAGGTGGGGGCACTGCATCTGATTTGCACTCCAGTGTCACTTGTCTGTTCCGTAACACAGTGAAATCCTGGGACTCATCAGTTCCAGCAATATTGGGTGGTACTGGGTGTGAGAACAAATATGTAATAGGCTTTCAATAAACGAGATGTAAAATGGTCTGAATTAAAATAGTTCAACAAATGTTGGTTCTGTTATACGCAATAAAACGCATAAACTTAAAACATTACTCTTTGAATTTATAGTACGAATGATTACAAATAGTGGCATGTGTTTTTACTTTACTCCATACTTTCACATACATTAAGTGACAAAATTCTTCCCACAACCACATGAATGAAAGGATAAGTAATATAATCACATCAATATCACCATTTAACAGGTAAAGCAACTACGGCAAAAAGAAGGGATTCCATGTCCAGAAATGCACTGGGTAATGATTTTCTCTGAACATGGAGACTTAAAAACTATTAAATTAGGGTCTGTTCATCTAAATATACAGAGATATCTATTTTTTCTTAATATGCAGAAATGTATCTTTTTAGTGTAACTCATAATACACAATTTACATGTCAATCAGTGGCAGGTCTAATTTGTGTTTAGGGCTGACAGGGGGAGAGCACTCCTATATTACACAACCCCTGCAGTTTGCACTGCTTAGTCATTTAAGCTGAGAGTGAGATAAAAAGCTTCTGTTTAGTTTTTTAAATTTTCCTTTCCATAAAGAGTAATTCCCATTTTTATGCCCGAGTCTAACTAACTGGCCCAACTTTTCTAGAAAGTAATATGGCCTTAAATGTGTGTGTGTGTGTGTGTGTGTGTGTGTGTGTGTGTGTGTGTGTGTAAACAAGTAAGAAATTTCATTTACAGAAATTTATCAAAATAAAATAATTAAGAAAATAGGTCAACATGTATGCACAAGGTTGTCTATAACAGTGTTGCTTATATTGGTGAAAATACAGAAACAGCCTAAACAAACAAAAATAGGGAATGAATTAAATAAATGATGGCATTTCATTAAATGAAATACTATGTAATCACTAAAAAATAATTTTATAAAAATGTATTTTTTGACATGAAAACATGTTCACCATACCATCAAGTGAGATTAAAAACAAGTTGAATACTATATGCTGTACGATTGCATTTCTGTAACAAAATATTAATATGCAAAATGGTCTTATCTTGTGATTTTTCCCTGTGGTGAGATAATTTTTATTATATTTTTATCATAATTTATAGTCTATGATTTTAAATCAATAAATATGATTATTTGTGCAGGAACAAAACAAATAACAAGCCCACTGAACTATTCCTGAAAAGCAATGGATCAGTCAAATAAAAGAATCAGATTTGCAAAACATGTATCTCCTAACGTATAAACATATATTATGAATTGCTATGGAGTTGCTCCATGTTCCATATTTATGGCTTCTAATTAGGTATTAGGATATGATGGACTGCAGAACACTTTGCCAAATTTACCATGCACTCTCACTAAATATTCTTTATCATCGTCTCCTGCAGGGCTGGATGCCAGGCATGTATATCTTCCCGTATCTTCCACCTACAAAATCCGAATAAGTGAATTACACAGTGTTATCATGTTGGTTTTGGTGATGAGAATAAATAACCACTAGAAAGAATTTAAATGTGTCACACAACGCAAGATTTCATTAAGATTGCATGATAATTAAATTTTAATAAACTGTTTTAACATTTGTGATTTGCACTCTGATAGCAAGCATTGCTTGGCATCTCTATTATATGTAAATCTACATTTTAACAGGGTTTCAATATTTGATCTCAGAATGTTTGCATGTTAAGTATATTTAATGATCTCAGAAAAGACACATATATATAGGACCTAGCACTACACATGACAGATTAAATACTCAATGTTTTTGAAGAAATAAGAACTTATAGATTTGAATTGTAGACTGAAAAGTTCAATCAGAGCCTTCATGAAAAAAAATTAAATAAAATACCAGGTCATTTACATAAAGCACATTAATACCATATTTTGAATTTACTTTTGATATATGTGGTGAAACAAAAGGGCTATGTTATGTAATTTGGCTGTAAATAGGATCAGACGGATAGCAAAATCTACTATTTTCTAACTAAAACCAGAAGCAGTTCTTTAAAAATCCTCATGCAGTTTCCACTGGAAGCGTTAGTCTTCATTCATGTTTGATGTTGTGTTAACATGGCCCATGCTTATGTACATATAAAGTACACTTCGGAAAATAGATGCTTTTATTACTGTGAAAAATGTATTTTGGAAAAGTAGAATATCTTGTTTGAATTTATTTTACTACTTGAACATGTTTAGTATATTGGGAATTTTTAAATTCTTATATTCAAAACTGATTTTATAGGTTATGGAAAAACTTTTTGCTAGGCTGCAAAAACTCCTTTGAAAAAATTTAAGACCCGTACGTTAAGGTTAGTATGTTTGGAAAAATACTTAAACACAGCTTGAGAAGAATGGTATTCACACAGTCCTTCAATTAAGAATTTAAAATGATGTGCTACTGCCTAGAGAATAATTTCTGAATTTCTCATCATATCGTTAAAACCCCTGAAAGTCAACTCTTGCCTACCAACTCAATTTATTCCCAAATGATGTTTTCTCTTAGCCAAAGTTGAACGATCATTAATGACTACTCTTAAATCTTGCCTCTTTAAAGAACTATTTCCTGACAAGGTATGCCCTTCGGGATATCAGTAGTCATTATCTGTAGCAACATTTTCTAAAATATATTCCATTAATAGAGTTCAAAAATTATAGTGAATCATTTTTTTAGTATAAAATTTTGCAGTTCTTGACATGCATTATGGCTCACAAAGGAGGAGAAGGTACAGTACGTAAAGTCTTCCAAATCAATTTGGTCATAGAACTTTTCCCTCTTTGGAATAAATCACAGACAAGTGTTTGATGAAAGATGTCTTAGGAAACTTTTGTTTCTACCACACAATTTGGAATTTGTAAAACAGACATTATGTGACAGGCAAACTATATGTTTTATATATACACACACACACACACACACATATATATATACACATATATATATAAAAGCCAAAGTTCAAATACGTAAAATATAATTTAGTAAGTGCCATAACAGAGATGTGTCCAAAATGCTATGAAAACCCAGAGGAGTAGAGGAAACAGGAATAGTCTTTGTACTTGATAATATTTAATTTTTCACTTCTATAATGTTTTTAATGGTTTTGTTATTTCTTTTCCTAATTTTATCATACACGTAGTTTTATTTCTCCTAGACAAGTGGAAACTTCTTGAAGGCTGAGAAATGTCTTATATGTTATGTTTGTATCCGCTACGATAGCTAGAACATGTGGTCACCATTTAACACTCTATGGAATCTTTGTCTTATTGGGTTATAACCCAACTTTTCATTCTTTCATTTAAGACCTACCGTAAAGTAACTTTAATCTTCCCCTCAAGCTTTATTTACCATGATTCTTTTATATTTACGATTCCTTTCTACATTTATGATTTCAATTCCACATACTTTCCTGTCTTCATACAACATTCTTTTGCTTTCGTTTTGGTCTGTTGAACTTATAACATTCAAGGGTTTTGATTCAGAAAGTGGTCTGATAGTTTGACTCGTGTTTTCTCTGGGCTAAGGCAATGTTTGATGGAGAGAAGACGGGAACGGAAAGTGTGCTCTCCTTGCTGTTAGACAGAAGAACTGTGCTTTGTTCCACTGGCTAAGCTTTGGAACCAGACCCAGGATTGAGACCCAGCTCCATCTCTGAGCAGCGGTAAGTCCTTGGCGGGCAAGTACTTACTCTCTCTGGGTCTGTTTCTGGATTGGTAGACTGGGGCTAAGACATCACCTCACAGAGTTGTTATGAAGGTCACAAGTGTGATAGAGTCCATAGGTGAACATAGGACTGACACAATTTATAATCCTCAGCTCTCTTTTTCTAGTTCCCTTTCCTTCCTCTTTCCTCAGTGAAAACGCACATGAAATATGATTAAATGATGTATTATTCTATTTTTAAAGGGATGATGACTATAATAACAATCATAGCAGTATCAACAATTCTTTCTAACTCGATTTTAGCCTCACTCCATGCCTGTGGCATCCGACTAAGCACGTCATGTTAGATTATCTCTAAATCCCCAAGTAGATGAGTTAGACATTGTTACTACTTTTAACCTCAGTTTACAGATGAGGGCAATGGGGTACGACAGATAATATTTGTAACATAAGGTTTGCCTTTGTTAATAGAACAGAAGAGTGTTACATAAGACAGAGCTCAGACATACTTTTCTTTTAATATATTCCTGAATAATTTCCTTAAATACAACATAAAAGAAGTCAATTTTATTGAATTGTTCTTATTTTGAAAAATTGTGTCTCTTCCGATTTTCATGTCTGGTAGTTCGTTTTGGAGATCAACAGTGCTCTTTGAGGCTTCATATGAATGTATGTTGAATTGCTTTTTGCTAGTCCGTAAAGGGCTACCTGACACAAATTAAGAGTTTCAGGAAATATACTGTCACTTATTGCACTGTGAAAACCTGCAAAAATTAATGTGTCCTGCTTTCTTCCATGTTTAATATGACAATGCCATTTCTTCTTTTTTAGTCATGTTACCTTGTAAGTGTCTACCCAGTCACATATATCATAGAATCAATCTACCCTTGCTAGATTTACAGAGATCTGTGATATATTTGGATTAGAAGAAATAGTTTCTCCAACATTTCTCTTATATTAGCAAGTGAGAAGTTTAACCTAGGGTAAAATAATCGTATGAACTTTGAACTTACCTGACTACTAGATATTCGAAGAACCTCTCCTCCTCCAAGAGTTTGTACCTGATCCGTCTGTGGAAGGGGCCGTCCATCTTTCATCCAGGAAATTTTAGGAGCGGGGATTCCAGAAGCAATACAGGTAAGTTCAAGTGGATTATTAACAATCACTGATATTTCTATTGGTTCTTCAGATCCATTGATATGAGGTGGCTCTATTTAAAGGAAATTAAAAACAATAGTTGGGGTTGTTTGTAAAATACTACTGACTAGCAAAACTTTAAAAAGAAAATCCAACTCAAATTTATGGTTCATATGATATAAATTGATTAGAATAAGGATACCAAAATGATAATTACTAGAGGTTATTACTACTTGTCACTGGCACTATTTTAAAAGAGGTGGTCCCTGACTATGATAGATTACAAAGCAAATGGCAAGCCATTACAAGGTAATAACTCAGCAATTGGCATTCAGATAATTGGAGCAGTCTCACCCAACTGTGGAGACTTGAAAACAATGAAAACAATACCCATCTTGTAACATTTTTAAAGTGAGGTACTTAAACATAGTAGTATGTTTTTGTACCTTTTAAATACCTATTGTTTCTACGAAAGCAACAGTCCAATGCTATGGAATTTTGCTATCACCTTTCCCATGCAGAACTTTAAGAGGAAACAATGACTAAGCAAAAGAAAAAACAGTATTTGGAGACTATTTCTGCAAAAAACACATTTGTTATATCTGGGCAGAAATACTTTCCTTTTTTTGTTGTTATTTATACTTCTAAATTATCTTTCTCAAGGGGATGTTAAGGAATCTAGACATTTGAAAGAAATAAGGCTTCTTAGTCCAACTATTTCTAAGTTTAGGAATCCCTTTAAAACAGACTTCTCTTACAATGATCATTCAAGTTTTCTATGAACATTTCCAGCTTACTGTTTCCTAGGGCAGCCAAAGTTGCTGTTGGACAGCTCCAAATATTAGCTGTTTTTGTTGTTGTTGTTGTTGTTGTTTTTTGTTTTTCTTTTGTTTTGTTTTTTCAGTCAGGCACATAATTTACAACAGAGGCTCACAGCAGAGGATCTGGAGTCAAACAGCCTGAGTTTGAATCTTGGCTCCAAAAATTATTAGGGTAATGGATTCGGGCAAATCTCAAAATAAGGACAGTACTATTATTTAACTAATAGATTGTTGTGAGGATTCAATGAGATAATCTATAAACTACATTTCTTTTGTGTTTCTGAATGTTTTATTTTATAATTAAAGGTTTCTAAAAAGTTATTACTACTACAGTGTCCACTACAGCTGTTGGTACTTTCATTAAAACCAGCCTCCTAAAAATTTCTACCTAGGGTCCTCATTTTCCTTTCTGGAAAAAAAGAGAATATGTTAAATCTGTATTCGTTTTTAGATTATAATTAAGAAGTCAGGCAAAATACATTTTCTTAAGTGCATTTTAGATTGATTCAAGATTTCTTGCTTTAAAAGATTTGTGTCTCCATGTTGCTTAGTGAATTAAATAAAAACTCTACATTCCAGCTTCCAGGGTTTCTATAACATGGCCACAATCTACCCTTATCATATTATCTACTTTTAATATACTTATATGTAACCTAGACTTTAAGTTAGACTAATTCTCTCCTTCAACAAGTCCAGTCCTTTCTTGTTCTATGGCTTTACTAATGCTATTCCTTCCAGTGGAACACCCTCCAATAGCCCCATCTCATCAATGAGCAAGTTCAAGTACTACAAAGGTCACATTTATGTTGTTAAATTCATTTGTCAAAACCATAAATCTTTTCTTCATTCTTTCAACCAACTATAAAATTTCTATCCCTTTTAATTTCCATAGCATGTTGTTTGTATCACTCAAAAGCACTTATCTGGTTGGCCATTTGACTACGGTTCATTCTTTATTCCTCTCACTTATTGGTTATTTACTATGGGTCAGTCATTGTGGATAGAAAGATTAATTAGGCATGGTCTTTATCCTCAAAAGCTTATCGTCACTAGACTAAAAGCAACAACATTATCAACAGCGACAACAGAAACATGTTCCCAGCTGGTTCAGTCCCCAGGCATCAGATCAGTGATTGTGAATGACTGCACTCTGTGTCTTGTCTGTATGTCTTGTACTTTGGGTAACGTAGGAATTGTCCATACCCCGATGACTCCAGAACTTATATTTCCAGCCTAGATCTCTCTTCTGAGCTTCAGACCCATAAATTTAATTATTAAACATTTTCAGTGATATGTTTGCAAACTAGTTTAAACTCAACACGTATTCAATCTGAACCTATTACCTCATTCTTCAAACCCTGGTCCTTTTCCAGCGTTCCCTGCATGTATGTGACGGATCCATCAATCATTCAGTCACATGAACCGGAAAGTAGGAGTCATCCTTGATAACGTCTTCATCATCCCCCTAGGTTCAAATCCAGAACTAATTCCTAATACTTCTACCTACAATTATTTCCAGAATACATCTTTTTCTCTCACCGCCATCACTAATCTGAGCAACAAAACCAGTTTTTTGCACTAATATTTCCTTCTTCCTGGCTGCAGGCGCTTACCCATTATTGTTATTATTATAATTATATTTTGTATCAACAGTCTCCGATTTTGTTGGGGTTGTCAATGTACTAAAAACTACATTCCCTACTATCTTTAGTAGAGTAAATGGAGTGGCATGTGAAGATTCTGACCCATGAGCTATAAGTGGAAGTGGTTGTGTGGGGCTTCTAAGAAAGTCCCTCAAGTTCTATGCCCTTCTTATTTTTCCTGCTCCATTGTTGCATCTAGTGATGCTCAGGTGAGCCGACAATGCATGATCACTAAACAACTATGATAGAAAGGCCAAAACTATGCTGTGGAAATGAACTGTGTATATACTTCTGGGAAGAACAAATTAAATCATTTCTTCCATTAAGCACTAATCAGTATAGTACAAGTCCTGGTTCTGTACTGTATTTTATATGTAACACATATGCTTTAATATTTTAATGTTCGTGCGTTAATCTTTTCAAATTGTTTAACCACTTTGCTGCTAAGATTTTGCCAACCCGTCCCCATTTTTTCCTTTACAATGTTAAACAAATTTCTTCATTAAAAACTATGGTGATAAAAACAACAATAACAACAACAACAAAAACCCCACAAAACTGGTGAACCAACGCAACTGCTGCTTCCCTTCGGACACCTCACTCTGCAAGAACAACAAAGGTTCTTTGTTTAAGTTGTCATACATTTAGATGTCCTCTTATTCCCAAACATAATTCCTAATAATCTACTCTTGTCCTGCTCCGAGGAGCTCTCCACTTTGCAGTCAGAGTGGTCTTTTCAAACTGCAACTCTACTCATGGCATTCCACTTAGTAGCACTCCTAATGGTTTTCCATTGTTCTAGGATGAAATCCAAAATTCTTAATGTGGTCAAAAAACCCTTCGTAGCCTGGGCCCTGTCAAAAAACCCTAGCTTTAATTATATGACTTTTCTCATTTGCTTTCAGTATTCTCGCCAAACTGGACTTTTCAGAACCACTAATACACCATGACACCTCCCACCATGTGGATAGAATTAAGTTGAAAATAGCAGTTCCCCAAATTAGGACATTTACATTCACTTTCTGAGTGTAGCACCGATTCAAGTGAAGAGTTTTTCAGGTTTTAATGGAATTAGCTTTCAACAGATGCCGAAATGCAGAAACTTCTCATCTTTCTGCTGAGCCAGTTTTCAAGTCTGTTTTAAGAAAATATTATCTTTATCGAGCCTTCAGCTGTGAAGGCTGCTCTTTGTAAACTACTAACAATAGGTGTTATTTTTCTCCTTCACTTTCTACATCCAGAAATGCACTGTGTTTTTGTTTCTGAGTTTGTGAATTCCTAGAGGGGTTTTCCTTTTCTCTTTCCCTACTGCCATATTCTGGACCAGGCCTCTGCATTTTCCTGGCCGCCTGTATGAATACAACAGACTCTTCAATTCATTCTTCACTCTGTCATCAGAGGGATTATTTTTTTGGAAATGAAATCTGATTGTAACACATCCTGCTTAAGCTTCTTCTATTGCCTTTGTAATGAGGTCCAAATTCTCTAAAATGTTCCCAAGGCTCTCAGTTTGGCTTCTGCCCATATGTTTTTCAGTCTTGTCTCTTGCTACTCTTCCTTTCCCACTCAGTTTCAGTGAGTACAGATAGACAACTCGAGGTCTGTCACTTCCAGGTGAAAGATGTAGGCAATGCCTCACTCACCTCCACAGCCCTACCCTTTAAGGCTCAGGTTTATCCTTGAGGCGATTGCCTCTGAACTCTGCCATCCCACAGACTGTTATTTTAGCCATATAAGCCTCATCACACGCAAAAGTATTTACTTGTTCAATATCTGTGTTCCCACCAGACATAAGAATTTGAAGGCTAAGACCACACCTTTCTTATTCAATAATGCACTCAAGTAATCATCACATCATACGCCATATAGTTATTCAATAATTATATGTTACTTGATGATGAGACTCATGCCTGGCATATATTCTATCGTCATTAATTAATACTTAACATGCCAATAACTAAGGTACAAGAGCACACTTATGTCGTCTCCTGTTATTTCTCATATTCTGTGATGTTCAGGAATTTGTTATTCCACTCCTCACAGACACACACTTTCTTCTGTCTTTTGTCTCTAACTATCTTGCAGTCCGGCCTCCATTTCCACTCTTCATTCTATGAAACACTTATCTATACCACAGTATCTCTCTTTGTTTATTTAGATATTGTTTTGTCTCCCTCTACAATTAAAACTGCCTTTAATCCAGCTGACAAGTATAGAGTTCTGTTCAATTCGATCCAACAAATAAACATTATATGTCAGATGTCATGGTAACCACTGTGAATACAGTAATAATTAAGATAGGTACTGCTCATCAGAGAGTTTAACTAAGAGCGAAGCAGACTTTTAAAGTTACACAAATAATTACATTAGAATAGGTACTATGACAAATATTATGGGGCATTCTGAAAACATATCCTCGCCACTGGCTGGACTCTTGCCCACATCTTTCTTGTGGTTCCTTGAGGAGTACATTCTGTTTTATTTAAGGAGCTGAGGTTTTTACCTACATGATAGTGAAAAAACAAACAAAACTCCAAAAAAGTATTGATTATTGAAATAGTCAATTCATTTCATTCATCTTCATTTATCTTCCAAAGTCAAAATCTCTCACTTCAAGGAAGAGATGTGTTTTCTCTTTATAATATTTATTTGTGTATAGGACACTGGAACACATATCTTAAATATTTATTTTAAAGCATACAAGACTAAATAGAATTTGAAATGACTATCAGAACTATAATCTACAGATGGATCATGTAAAGACTGTTTGCAATAACATACAATAGTATAAATATTATATTTTTTCATTAAATTGCTACTATCAGATTTGCTTTTAGTTCTTGAAAAAAGTTAAAAAGCTACTTATCAGAACTATGAAGGACAACAAAGTTTTTATGAATTTTGTCCCATAGCAAATAAGTCTCAGAATTCCACTATTAACTAAATCTTTACTGTCCCTTCCTTCCCAATTATTGAATGTTTATGTACCTAGGACCTTCAGGATAAAGTGTTTGCTGACTTCTCCAGCTTCATTTGAGGCAATGCAGGTGTACCTTCCCGAATCTTCAGTCTCTGCTTTGATGAGCTGAAGGACCATTCCCTGAGTGCTTACAGTCAGATGGGCGTCAAGCCCCAGAGGTTGGCCATCTCGAAGCCACGACATCCTGGGAGTTGGGGTTCCATCTGTAAGGCATGTCATGGAGGTGGAACTACCCTTGACGACTGTAATTTCCTCTGTTCCCATCGCGTTGTCCAGATTTGGTGGGACTACAAGAGAAAACCAAACAGGTGAAATTTACATATCTGTTTTAACTTGAGATCAATTTAGATAAAACAACTGAAGGGTTCAATTATAGTATTTCTATGGTGTGTAACAATGTAGGATTTAAAATAGCATGTAATTAATTGACTACTATAAAGACATGCATTAGGTAGGCTAATTATGAAACTTCAAAAGTATTATTAGCAGTGAAACCTCAGGATTGTTTCTGGTAATGCAAAATTTAAATGTGTTTTAAATTTTGGCCATTTTTTAACTTCCTAAATTTGTTTCTTCAATTTGTTTTCTTGCATATTATAGTTCCAGTAGTATACTTTCAACTACTTTATATGGGATAAATAAAATAATATCAAAGTCTAAAGTAACTTTTATATAATCCAGCATAAGTCATTTGTGGGCTATAGTAAATAGTTACTGAATGTTCTAAGATGTTCTTGGGGATTGAGAAATCTAGACAAGAAAACCTTAATATTTCAAAAATGGAATGTTGACGAGTTCTCTACACACACGCCCATGCATACACACACACACACACACACACACACACACACACACACATACACACCCCACACACGTACATATCAATTCATATTGTAAATACCCTAAATCAGTCACTAATAATACTAGAAAATAATCTTAACTTTCTATTTGTATGAAAAGATGGTCCCATGCCTGGGGATTGAAATGCTAGTTTTTAAAATTTAGATTTGATTTAATACAAAATGCCATGTTAGAAGAGTATTTTGACAAACAGACAGTAGGCTCCAATAAACATGAACCCTCTGGGGAAAAAATGCATTCTTCCATAGTTAGCAAGATCCTAGTTTATCAATCTGTATTGATATGGGAATATTCAAATATAACCCCGTTGCTTAATACTGGACACATAGTAAAGTTTTAGGGTCATTTCTGTGACATACCGAAAACTTGAAGATTGTAGTGTTTATTATCCACCCCAGCTCTGTTGGAGGCCACACAAGTATATACTGCAACGTCAGACACCTGAGCTCTCACAATCCTGGAAAACAATTTGACCCAACATTTCATAATTTGACTCCATTCAACATATACAAATAAAATACTTAGGATTTCTACTTAAATTATAGGAAGTGATTTATGTTGGGAAATTTTAGGTTTGAAGCTTATAACCATCTCTCAAAAAAAAATATAGATGCCTAAATGCAATTAGGTTGATTAGACACTGACAGTAAATCACTGAAAATATAATACAATTTGAGGGGTAAATATTTTAAAAACCTGTATTAATAGAGAATGATATTAACATGAAAATCACATGCTAGGCATCTTCCTATCATTTTGCCATATAAAGATTTAACTAAAATAGTAGTTCTTGGACATACGTATTTCTCTCTATAAAAGACCTAGTTTATACAAATTTACTAAAACATGAACATTTAAATAAGCATAAAAAGCCATTTCAATTTTATATTTGTTATTCTCTCTCTTCTAAAAAGACACTGAAAGGGGTAAAACAGCAAACAAACAATAGTAAAAACATCGGGGGAAAAAACATTTCTTAAACTCCGTTTAGATAATTTAAAGTTTACAATCACTTTATCTGTCTAGCAAATCACACAAAATAAAAGCTGACCTGATAACCTGCCCTCCTGACAGCAACCGGATATGAGAGGAAAGAGGCAGAGGAAGTCCATTCTTTAGCCAGTTTATCTGTGGTGGAGGCGTCCCAGTGGCTCTGCATTCAATATTTATTGATGTATCCACCACAGCCGTTAGTTTCTCTGCTTCTTCTTTATTACCCCTAATTGCAGGTGGAACTACGCCATGCAGAACATGGCAGAGAGACAGAGAAGGGTGTGAGATGTGTATTACTAGTTGAAACCATCTCAACTACAACTGCCCACTTTTCTGCTTTGTATCCAAAAAGGAAACAGCAATGACATCATATTTAAAAACTATATGCTTCAGATACCTATACTGGACTTTCATGTCTTTCTACAGATAGATTCCTGAAGTAGCATAGTCAAAAGAGGGTGAAATTTCATATTTACCATAAACATTTAAGTTAAAAATTCGGTCTTCTTCTCCAGCAGGATTTGTGGCAACACATGTGTATTTCCCCATGTCAGATGGGAGAGCTCCGTAAATGTTTAATGTGCTGCCATTCGCAGTCACCCTACAGAAGAGGTCATAAAAGAGGCACTGAGATGACTTCTGCGGTGCTAAAATATGAAAGACTCACTCCAGATTACTGTGTTCTTTAACAAAAACCACCATAAAATGCACCTTTCTCTTGGATCTAATGGTTCAAGTACTTTTCACTAAGTACGTGGAAGCCTGTAAAGTCAGAGCTAGTCAAACTAATGGAGATGTGAGGCAACCAACTAAAATTGCACATTCATGGGTTTCCTGTACCCACTGTCTCCTTATGTGAAAAATGGAAACGAACAAAATCAAGTTTGGAACTTCTCTAGCCAAATCATTGGCAAAGACGTGTTTTTTACGCCGAGTTAGAATATTTTATCCTCAGTTGGTCAATATAAGGCTTGAATTAAATGAAAATTACAAAACACTCTGGTATGAAAATTGAAGAATGTTACAATAAGAAATTATATATAAAAAAATCTAGTTATAAACACTGAGTAAGGCTCTTAATGAGGAGCAGAATAATTTATTTATTCTGTGACAACTCAGGACTATGTATGGGTGTATTTTGCAAAAAGTTTTGTACAAGTTGCTAAAGCTTTTCCTTTGAAGTACATCGATAGTAAACAATAAGCATGCAATTAGATTATCAAAGATATCGAAGTTCAGATTATTGCATTATTGACTCTTCACACATGATTATCAAACAAGACTTCCTGTGTTTTATAAAGAAATTAAATTGCTATCAATAGTTATTCCTACAATAGTGATTTTATTAGATTCTCCTAGTGTCAAAAGTAAATACGACTCCATTTTTACCATATCATTTTATTAAATACAATTATTGAGAATGGTACTATTACCTGAGTCTGTTATATTTTTTCTTTTTCAAAATATGAATTTTAAAATTTCATGAGTTTAAAATTCCATAAATTTAATATGAATAAACAAAAAAGCAAGTTGCCATAACCAAGGAAAGTAGTAAGTTGACTTTGGAAAAGTACTTTGCTTGATGAATTATTCCACTTATAAACATAAACATATTGTGGAACAGTGAACAAATAATCAATAAAATGGATATAAGAATAAGTTCATTTTGGATTTTCATGTAAGAAAAGAAATGATAGATTGTAAATTCCTAGGTACAAATATTACATGAGATCTTTAGGTCCCTCCAACTATCAATACTTGGTTTGGAATGTGGTTGATATCGGCTGATTAAATAAAGATTATTGAATATTTGTAAACCATTCAGAGATGTCCACACCAGAGAAATGAAACTTACAATGTATCTCTAAAATATTACTGGGAAATTTGCCCAGTGTTGTAAAGGAGACAAATATCTAAATTTTAGTATAAAATAACTTCAAAGAAAAAAAATTTATCTTTCTTTAAATTATACATATTCAGTTCATTAACTAGAAAATATACTCCAAAGTATTAAATTTAAAATACTGGTTCAAAATGATAAAGACTGCAATATACTTAATTAATGCCTACTTATGCATATATGATTCTTGAAATAATTATAATTACTCTGGTATGTGTATATAATGGGGCTTTGTCATGAAGTAATTTAGTAGAGCATAGAATTCTGGATTGTTCTTCCAAAGCCATTTGTTGTTGAAAGTAACAGGAGGCCCTTACCACATTACTATTCCATCTCTATGTGCTACGTGGTATGGGTAACGAGTGTCAGCTGAAAATGAGATTTGGACAAATCACTACAAGGAATGAACCAGAATTTGATGATATTGTATCGTCTCTCAAAATAAGCCATGCAATATGGCATGTTTGGTAAGCTCAGGACACAAAATCATTTTTGAGATTATTGATGAATCTTTTGTAGGATAACATTGGTTTGATGTTAGCAGGAAAGAGGAACTAATTATTTTATGATGTGGACTTTGGCATACACATTCTACAATTAGGAGGAATAAAATCAGTACCAGTTAATTAACATTTTTAGGAATGAATACATTTTATAACAGAGTTGCTGGTTAAGGGACACACACACACACACACACACACACACCCACACACACACAACTGAGTGATTCCCTAAGGAGAATTTCTCTGTCCAACTCTCCACAAATGTATCTTTTTTTCTTTCTGAATATAATGATAGCCAATTTTCAAGGAAACTGAATTTGGTATTATTCATGTGAAATATGAAGCAGAAAGCATGGTAGAAGACATTAAAATTAATGATGCAAAGATTCTTGGTAAACATACCGGATTCTTTCTGTTTCACTGCTAGTTATGGGTTTTCCATCTCGAAGCCATTGAATAACTGGGGTGGGAATGCCATTTGCATTGCAGACCAGCTCAACATTTTCCCCTAGAAGGACACTGACTTCACTTGGAATTTCAGCACCAGCAACATTTGGAGGAACTTTGGAGAAATAACAACTACCATTAACAAGGCACAAAGATGTAAATTCTAATGAATACAACAGAATCCCAGAACAGTATGCCATTTTAATTTCATATTTTTCCTAGATTGTGGTTCAAGATCAAACTTTGTTATCCTCATAAACTGCTTTTAAATAAGGAATAGGTAAAGGAATCACTTCAATATTCCTGATATATTTGTAAGTTGATATAATTATTTAGTCATAGGGACTGGTGACAAATCTACCTCATGGACATACTTTGTGGCTAAATAGAATCACTCTTAGATTAAATTCCCAACAGATAGTTAAGAATTAATACAATTCAGGAGAATCTGTTTTATAAAATCTTGGCATGAGGGTCTGAGAAAAATATCTAAGTTGGTTATTACTTTCTCCATAAGGCAATTTCAATATTATTTATTCTGATCCATAGATAGGCTTACTGTCGTATTTAAGATCCAATAGTTTCTATTCTGTTTTTCTAGTCATGTTTGGTTTACCCTTTAATAAACTGATTGAGAAATAATGTACAATAAAAATATTGACAATGGTATCAGACAGAAACACATCTGAATTCCTCTGTCATATAATTAATTATCAGGGTCTGCTGAGCAGCTTACATCAGCTTGCAAGAGCCAATACTGCATGTCTCTCCTACTCCATATTCAGTGACATCACACTGGTAGCTTGAAATGAGCCAAGGTGGGAATATTTCCACCGTGGAAACTGGCAAATGATCGGCTACAAATCAGGACCTTTTTTATCTGGAGAATCAATGATTAAACATTTACCAGCACACCACTGCATAATCTCTCCAAATCTCATTTAAGTTATCCAGAAGATGATAATTATACCAAATTTGCAGAATTCTGAGTACTAAATAAGTCAAATCAAAGAGAATGTTAATAAGGAACATCCTTTAATATATGAGAAGCACTTTACTAGGCCCTAAATACATATATTATTTCTAGTCCTAGGGTAAAAAATCTGGTAAAATGTTTGGTCACATCACACATCCCATGATTAACAGCTACTATTATTAATGCATTAAACATTATGAAACACGCAATTTCTAACACTGAATCCTTGAATAACTATTTTTTCCTTTTTGCTTATGAAATCTCAAAGCATCACTGATCCACAAAAATACTGATGCCCATAAACTTATTTTAACTTTTCTTTAATTTTTTCTAGCTGGCTTTAGCAGAGCACACTCACGTTGATAATAATTTACATTTATAATTTATGAGAAATTCTTTTCAAAATAACTATAATAACATTGGAAAAAGCAAGCATTTCGACTTAATTTCAAGTTAGACTTCTATTTCAATTAACTATTGGGACAAAAGTAATAATTAGAAGTTTACCGAAAATCGAGAGGAGGCAAATTCTCTCTACAGTTCCCAATACTATGCTGGAACTTGGTACACATTAAGTAAATATTTGTTGGATGAATTAATGCTCCTTATTCTGACCCCAAAGTAGCATGAGATTAATGATTACTTGAAATTTACCTAATTCCGTACGTATAGTTATAACATAATGCAGAGTCTTTTCATGAATTAAATCATACATATATAACCAAATAGTGCATATAGATATATCTATCTATAGATATAGATATATATGTATATATAAGAATAGACATGGGCTTAGCATCAAAATAAATTATGCCAGTTTTGAATGAATAAGTATAAGTCAATAGATTATATACTATAGGAAGGTGACAATTTTGGTAAACAAGGAAAAAAATAGAGATTATGAAATTTAGACTATTCTTTTTTCCACATTTATGCCAATTTCCATGAAAACAGAATCTACTTGTAAAAGTAGGACAGAGAATTAACAATATTTTTTGCTGATCTAAAGATACTTTAGATCTGACTCAATCACAAGTGATCTCTTTAGATTCACTTATTTGTACTAGAATACAATAAAGAAATTTAAGATAAATCACATACCTTGAATTGAAAGAATGTAGCTTTTCTGTGCTTTTCCCTCCATATTTGATGCAATACATGTGTAGTTTCCACTGTCTGAACGCTGAGACCGGGCAATTTGGAGTTTGCTACCTCCAGACAAAATATGAACTTCAAGTGAGTCAGAATTTTCTAGAGGTAGAAACAAAGCAAGAGAAAACAAAACATGAAAAAGCTTTTATTATTATTATTATTCTTAGTTTCAGGTGTACAAAACAATGTAATAGACATTTCACCCCTCACAAAGTGATAACCCCCCATCTCCCAATCTATTGCCCCTCTGACATCGTATATATCTATTATAATTCCATTGACTCTATTTCTTATAAAGCTTTTCTTTCGAATGTCTCTAAAATTCACTGTAAAAACGTCTTATTTTGTACTTTTATTTTAAGACCCTCTTTGAAAAAGGTAAAAGAAAAACTTCTTACTCAGACGAATAATCATTTTACGAATCTATTTTGTAAGATTATATTTCGGTCCATTAGGCTTTTTGAATGAAACACAGCTATGAGCATAATAAGAAAATGTGCTGGCTTATAAACCTAGCGCATTAAGAGCAAAAGAAAACAACGACAGAAAATGCACAGCTGTATTACCTATGGGCTTGTGGTTCTTCATCCACGCTATGGTGGGAGGTGGAATTCCAGTGGCATCACACGTTAAGGTCACAGGATTGCTGATGGTCTCAACAACCACTTCTTTTTCAGGTCCTTCGATACTGGGTGGCACTGTGAAAAGACAGAAGAAAATCATGTGTCCTCATTAAGCTAATTCAGGACACTTTCTTTCATTTGCATATCTGGGGGGAAAAAAAGTTGTATTAGAGGCAGATGCTCACCATATACATTGAGGTGGAAATTTTTATCATCCCGTCCTGCTACATTTATAGCTCTACATACATATTGGCCTGTGTCAGATACCTAAAAGAAAAAGATACTATTGTATGTGCTCCATTACGTTATAGATGACCAATCACACTATTCGAGTGTAGATTAAATCATCAGTCATCTTTTATGTTCAAACACCCCAGTTCTAATTGCCTTCTACAATCCTCCATTTTTTTTTTTTTTAATGAAAATAAGGTCAATGGCCTTGACAATGTATTTTTTAAATTATTTTCACTGTAGTAAAGGGAATATGCAACTCCCAATTCTCTCTGTCATAATCCCACGGAGGAGTCATGACACGCAAACAAGAATGAAAGAGGCACCTCAGTTTTCTTGATGTGTAGCATTTGTCCATCTGCTAAAAGCTCCAAGTGAGTAGATTCTGTTATCATCCGCCCATTCTTATACCAGGTGACGACTGGAGGTGGGACAGCGTTGGACTCACACTCCAATGACACTGAGGTCCCCTCTCTTACATTAACTACAGAGAGAGATTCACTGCCATGATCTTTAATGCTTGGGGGCACTGAAGAAAGGAAACAAGAACAGAAGGATGTTTTTTTCATTAAGACGCACAAATAGAAAACACATAACACCAGTTTTAAAATGAAAGAATTTTATGAGGAGAGTAAAAACAAACCATAAACAGTAAGGGAAATTTTTTTCTTGCTTTCACCAGCTTGGTTGATAGCTATGCAAGTGTATTCACCACCATCAGATACTTTGGCCCGAATAATTTGTAGAGTCCGACCACCTGTGGGCAAATATAATGAAAATTGAGGAGCAGTATAGAGATTGCTCTAGTAACTATTTTATCAATAGGATAAATGACAAAATATTCCCTTCCAGTAAAATTTGTATAGAAACATTGCATATTTAAAATGAAAGAATCGAATCTGTTTTCTTGAATCGATCTTTCCCTTATTATTGATTCTACTTCTTTATAAAAACGGAAATTCATAAAATTTTTCTCTCTAGTAACCAAACATGGATAGAACTGTTTGATATAGGTCCTAGTGAGCAAACAGTAATTATACAATAGTCAGATATGTTAACAAGTATTTTCTGGGTTTAAATCTCCCACAGTGTGTCTATTTGTTTATCTGTCATAAAGGAGCTTTAATATTGATTAAAAAGAACAAGTAAATTTATCTAAAGAAAGCACTATTTACCAATCTATCACTGCCATGGAATTACTAAGTACTGTGCCTAAATTTCATAATTTCTTGCAGTAGAACTTGTTACTGTACATTCCCACTAAAATCAGACAAGTCTATACAATCTTATCATAATGGCCCCAAATGGGCAAAGATTAATGTGAATGAAGCAAGACAAACGTTTGGAAAGAGACTAACTTGAAATGCCATTTGTATGAAAAACAAAGGAAAAGGAGAATGTTTTGCCCACCTATGAGACTAATAAGTTCCTTACCAGGCACAATGAGAGCATTGGTGTTTAGCTTGATTGGCTGTTCATTCTTGAGCCAGCTGAGATCAGGAGGTGGGAAACCAGACACCTCACAGGTCAAAGAGATGAAGTTGTTCACCACGACAGCGAGATTTTCAGGGTTAGGACCAATGACACTGGGAGGAACTATAACAGCAAATACATTAAGAGTGAAGTCTGATATTATCAGTAATACCTGTTCAATTTATTAATATAAGCACAACGATTGTAGTCTGCTAAAGCATTGACTTAATTATTATGAAGTCTGTTATTATACTGTTAATTATTCAGCTGTCTTTCTTCTTAGAATCCCCTAATGCCTTTACCAAATTATGTTCATCAGTTTTGTTTTTCCCAGTTGAAAGAGTACCAGAATTTTCAAAGATTGAATTATTCTGCATTTGGAAAATGTAGTTGGAGATTCCTAAGATGGTTTTATCAATGTACAAAGAAAGACGTAATAGTGCCTTTTATTAAGTATGTTTGAATATTCTTGTTTTAAATATTACATCCTTACAAGTTTTTATTTTCCTACTCTAGCATTTATAGAGTAGAAATTTAATTTTAGGGTATCTGTCTATCAATGAATTTTACAGGCATTTCAACAATGTAAATCAATGACTTTCAAGATGAGCAGAACATTTACGAAATAAACAATACTGTGGTTTGTTGCTCAAAACCAAAAAAGGAATTCCACAAGCAAAAGTAGTGCAGAGAAAAAGTGGACTAAAAAAGAATGAGATTAATAATGCAATGCCATTTATGCATATTAAAACATATACATATTAAAATATATGCATATGCATATGGAACAATAGAGAACACACTCATATGGAAAGAACAACATCGTACACATTTGAATGTCTCCTATGAAGGGGGAGGGGAAATAGGAGTGAGGAATGGGCATAAAAATGAATGAATGGATTAATAAATAAAAGTAGAGATGGGCCTAGCTCAGATGATTGAAAATAGACATGAACTAAGGAATTCAATTAATGCTCTAATAAATTAAAACTGATGTCTTAAAACAACCTCAAACACAGAAGCAGAACATCAAAAAGACAAACGTGTTCCTTTTCTTTCACTACCACGGTTTTTTCACCCACTAATTATTTTCAATACTCATTCATTTAAGTATCAAACATTTATTGAATACCTACTGTATTCCAGACATTGTGCTGGGTGCTGAAGCAGGGTGAAACATGTAAGACAATAGCCATATAGAGTTCATAAAGTGGTAATGACAGACATTGGACTAAAAATAACAGCTAACATGTTCTGAGTGGTTACATTGTACCAGGCATTGCTCTGAACACTTCACATACACTATCTCAGTGAATCCTCAGACAACCTTATATACTAGGTATAGTTCTTATCCTCATATTACAGATGAGGTTGTGAGACAGAGAAGTTAGCATCTTGTCCCAAAAATCACAGTTCATTACTGGTTTGGAAGTTAAGCAGTCTGGCTGTAGAGCCCTTATTCTTAGCCACTGTTCTATACTGTCTATTAATTACAAGTGCGATGAGTGTCAATCAGAAGAGTAGGGTGACAGCTGGGAACTAACCTAGCTTGGGGATCAGGAGGAGGAAGTGACATTTAAGAAGATACTTGAAACATGACCAGGAATAAGCTAAGTGGAAGACAGTAAATCGGTGTGTCTTCCAGAAAGAAGGCAGAACATACAGCAGTAGCCCCCTTATCTGAGGGGGATATATTCCAGGACCCCCAATGGATGCATGAAACCGAGGATGGTACTGAACCCCATATGAACCCTACATATACTTTTTATTTATTTATTTTTTATTTTTACTTTTTCACTTAAAGGAAGCACTTATGGCTACTGTTTGGCATATCCGAATTGCCAGCATCACTACTCTTGTACTTTGGGGCCATTATTAAGCAAAATAAGGGTGACTTGAACACAAGCACTGATAACCGAGATGGCTACTAAGTGACCAAAGGGTGGAGAGCTTCTATAGCACAAATACGCTGGACAAAGGGATGCTTCCCATCCTGGGCGGGACAGAGTGATGGTGGTGTGAGATTTCATCATGCTACTCAGAATGGAGCGTAATTTAAAACTTATGAATTGTTTATTTCTGGAATTTTCCATTTAATAATTTGGAATAAAAACAGGAGAGGACTCCCCCCACCCTCCCTCAGGCAGTATGGAGGTTCCAGTTCAAGCTGGTACTTATGAATTTATAATGACACCAGTATTTCTGATTCTAAGAGTTCCTCCAGCCATGGCTAACTACAGGTGCAGGTATGGTGCAGATGTGGAATTTAATGACAGGCAGTACAGAAAGGCAGCTAAGTACGATGCCTCTGGAATCAGACTGCCTTAGTCAGAAACTTGCTTCGTCCTTTGCAAGCTGTGTAACTTTGGGTGGGCATGTTACTTAATGTCATTGAGCGTCAGTTTTTCCATCTGTAAAAGGGATATAAAATGGTACCAACCACTTGGGGTTATTGAGATAATTAAGTGAAATAATATGTATAAAACATTTGGCACAGTACCTGATGGGGATCAAGTAGTCAATATGTTGTGTTGTTATGTGCAGGGCTGAGCTTTTACTGAGCTAAGAGAAGTGACTGAAATACTGTTCTATGGAAGTTAAGCTGGAAGTGAAACAGAGTGAAGACACACATGGTTGAAAACTGATAGGTTGTCAGATTAAATGTAGAGTCCAGAAGAAGCAAGCATTGTCACAGAGGGAGATAACCAGTGGGATAATTTTTGGCGAAAATAATTTAAATTATTTCTCCCCCAAAAGAATCTTCCAGTATTTAAGCATGGATTCCTGAGTGCCATTAGGAGTTCAAGACGCCATTAACTGGTGAAAGAGGAAAAACACTTCTAAGCTCTAATCCTTAATGGTAAACAGAGTGGCTGCAGCCCCTGTAGTCACACAAGGCCCCCACTTTGGGTGTTTTTACTGTGTATGAAGAGGCAATGGGCATGAAGGAAACATAATAAAGGAATAACAAGAGTTTATTTAGTAACTACCACAACTAGAGACACCATTCCAACTTTGGGGAGACCAAGATCCATAAGAAATGACCATTTGTCTATTGCATTTACAATAACATTATGGAACTGAGGTGAAGATTGAGATATATAAAGATTACACTAGGCAACACATGTAACTGCTTTAATTGGGGTATTTACAAGTTGCTTTTGATCACATAAAGAGGAAAAATGAATTCTTCCCTGATGAATCAGAAAAGATCCTGAACACTTTTATTTTTCAACATTTATTCTATTGTACCTTACAGATTAGAATGTGTGCTTTCACAATGATTATATTTGCTTCATTAATTCATTCTTCCTGGAAATTCATAATACATTTGTTTCTGTTTCAGTCATATTTATTCATTAAAAGAACTTTGAAGATATATATGAAGCACCTATTGTGTTACTCACTGGGCTAAAAACTAGGAATATAAAGATAAAACTTTTTCAAATATCTTTTACACAAGCACCAAACATTGCTAGACATCAATACTCCCTACATATCACACCAAAACAAAAAAGAAAGAAAGAAAGGAAAAGAAAAATACCCATGATGCTACATTAAAGTCCTTCTAGGGGAGAAATTTTTCATGAAGTTTCAAATTTCAGCTATTTCCAAAATAAGCTAGAATTTTACATGTGTATCACACATGTAAAGGAAATCTTTTATGATTGTTCATCATTTCTAATTTAATATTCTGGAAGTAGCTGTGTGTCACAAAAATAAAACTACTGTTCTGTGTTAGACAATCAACTGCTTATTTTTAAAGCAAAAAATTAGTATTTATGGGGTGACTAGCATATATTGAAAACTTAAAGTTTGATGTAGGAATTAGGTATGCTGACGGTTTTAGGAATTATTTAACTCCTCAGAGTGACTTCTTCTCCAGGCAGTATATTAGGTACTAGAGGGTGAAGCTCAACGTGACTTCTACTCTTGATGAAAGACACTGGTTTCAATCAGGACTAGTGGATGAATTTTCATGAGTCAAAGATCTATATTTCGCTCAAACTTCATAAAAACTCGTAATCTTTGGGATTTCAAATGTTTACTTTTTTACTCTCAATATGTAGGAGTAACTACTTTCTCTGAAAGGACTGACATAATATAAAAACAGGCTCTCTAGAAGATTTGTACTTTGTACTTTATAAATCCTACCAGCTGTGACGGGTAGGAAGAAGGGAGGAGAGGGTATGAATGCTCCACCACCTGTTCAAGTTAAAAAATACAAAATAAGCTTACATAATCTAAAACACAGTTTTCTTGCTTTTACAAGCATACTCAAACAGATGTTTTTGAAACTGAGCTCTTACCATGAACATTGAGGTTA
This sequence comes from Rhinolophus sinicus, assembly GCF_036562045.2. Lineage (NCBI taxonomy): Eukaryota > Metazoa > Chordata > Mammalia > Chiroptera > Rhinolophidae > Rhinolophus > Rhinolophus sinicus. The sequence goes on along the minus strand of NC_133766.1, from coordinate 14,185,219 downwards.
AAATATTTTTTGGCACTTCCAGCTGTGTTCTCAGCAATACACACATACCTGCCGATATCTGTTATTTGAGTATTTAGAATCTAAGGGAAAGATGAAGAAATTTCAACTGAATTTTTTTTTTATATAAAGCAACCTGTCATCATTTTGAGAATAAACAATAATATTCTTTCTAGTTAATACCAGATGAACATAAAACAAATTTTGTGCATGATAGTGCTGGTGTTGGCTTTTATTAGTCAGCTTAATCAAATAAACATTTATAAAGATTTCTAATCAGAACAGGCAATTGTATACATACTTGTGGTATACTGACTACAAAGAGTCCTAAATTCTTCTAGCACTTCCCTTTCTGCACCCCTGGCAATGTGACTTTGAAGCTCCTCCCATCAAGAGGTGGAGTAAAGGTGTGGAATTTGTGTTGACATTGTGCTTGGTTTTGTGCCATAGAATGTGACGGAAGTGACAGTGTGCCACTTCAAACCTAGGCCTCAAAAGATACTGTCACTTTTCTCTTTTGGAAACCTGCTACCACCATACGATGAGCCAACACTAACCTGCTGGAGGGTGAGAGGTCACGTGGGAAAGAAGCAGCCCAGTTGTTGCATCTGAGGCCCTGGATGTGTTCAAGAGCCCAGCCAAGACCAATAGGGCTGCTTCTCACATCCACAGCACGCAGGAACTTGGGTAAGCCCAGCTGAGACCGGAAGAATCCCCCAGCCAACCAGCAGACTTGTGAGCCAGACAAATGCTTGCTGTTTTAGTCATTGTTTTGGAGTGGTTTGTTTTATATAGCAATAGCTAGCTAATTTAGTAGTTATATTTTATTTTATTATGCAGAGATCTTTATCCATTTATATATCCTTAGGCTTTAGACACAGAAATACTTAAGTATTTCAGTAAGGGTTGTATGATCACCAAATGGAAATAATCAGGATGTTTATAAGATACTTTGAGAATTCAAGGTTAATTCACAGGCAGTAAACATGATTCTTTTTTTTTTTTTTTTGATAAGGAATTCTATGAGATATGTCCTGTGTTGGATACACTGACAATTACACTTAGATTCTCAGGCCGACAGAACATCATTTATATGTTTGCGAAATTAAGTTGTATCCTAACAAAAGAGCTGGTACTGTTTTTATGAGTGCCTAACTTCCTTTAAGGGCATTTGAAAAGAAAAATACAGGCAATGAACAATTCAATTATGTGGTTTCCATTATTATTATATTATTATCAATTCTTTGACAATAAAGTTTTAATCTATAGGGAAACTTATACCACCTAGAATTTTACTAGCAGAAGCATGCAATGGAAAAGATTCTAACAATTTGCTTATAATGTGGTTTTTATCACAAAGGACATATTGTAGTAAATTTAGGTGTGTGTGTGTGTGTGTGTGTGTGTGTGTGTGTGTGTGTGTGTTGAATGTACAATTGCTGGAAGAATTCACACAAAATTGTTAATAGGGGTCACCTCTGATAGTGGGACTAAATTGGAGGAAAATAATTTTATTTTATATATCTTTTTTATGATTACTTTTACAAATATAATATCTATAAACCAATAAAAATTTTAAAAGTCAAAAGATAATTATAAAAACCAATAAAAATTTTAAAAGTCAAAACAGACAATGATAAAAAAAATATAGAAAGACAAGCAGCTATTTTAAACATAGATTTTTTCACTTTTACCTGCAGAATTCTTCCATTAGATAGAAATTTGTGACGTCCATCTTCTAGCAAGGGCTGCCCATCTTTTTGCCAAGAATTCCTTGGCGCGGGGCTACCAGTGGATGAACACTCCATCAACACACTCTTGTTCACCAGCACAGTAACCTCTTCAGGGAGATCATTACTTGCTCCCTTGATAATTGGTGGCACTAATAAGTGATTGCAACAAAGAGACAATGACAGGAAGCAAGGTTATTTCTAAATTATTCTAGCTTTCTGACAACTTTAAAAAGTGTTCGATAATAGAAGAGCAAAACTTGAAGAAATCATGACCCTCAAGTAACATTTTATGCTAATAAATTAGGGTTATAATAAAAATTATGTGAAGTTGAGTTTACTCTCTTCTCTCTCTTCACCTACCCTGGACTAACCCCTCCCATAATTTCACTCCCATTTAGGTCAATGCAAATTGTCCCCCGTATCTTGTCTTGCTTCTTCTCTCAGTCCCTTCCATTATTCTTTCTGGGATTCAAGCATCTGCATGAATTAACAGCTAACTCTATTTGGTCATCTCGACAAGCCAGATAAATGACATCTTTAACGTGCATTTGAAATGAACAGATTTGGTCTCATTTGCAAGGGAATTGTCTGGGCTACTCAAAGTGTGTTTCCCGAGTCAAGTATCAGTGGTATCAGCATCCCCTGTGAGCTTGGTTAAAAATGCAAAGTTTGGGGGTCACCTGAGACCCCTCAATTGGCAGCACTAAGAGGGGCCAAGAAGTTCGCATTTTAACAAACTCGCCTGGTGAACCTTATGCATGTGAAATTTTGAGAAGTCACGCTCTAGATTTTCCTACGTATATTCATTTAAAATAATATGGTAGTATCCAGATTCATGTCTACTTTACGTTAGACTAGTCAGTCATGAAAAATCACATATTACCCACTGAATTTTAAAAAATGGAAATGTTACATAAACTAGAAACGCATGTTGGCTGCTTTTGCAAATGTAGAAATTCATTTTCACAGTGAATAATCTTTTTGTTTTGTTTTGAAAGCTTGGTTATTTTATGTTTCACACTCTTAAAATGTACCGTATCTTTAGCGATCAGTAAAGATTATATGTTTAATGTAAATGTAGTCTTGTGGTCTTTGGATCTCTCATAAACTAAACTGAAAGTCTGTAAAGAAAATAATCAAAGCTACAAAGGCACACAATAGAATTTCAATGTTATTTTTAATGCATATTTTCATATTCAAAGTTAGTGATTTGTACTATACTTTAGAAAACATAAAATATATAACTTGAACTACAGATTAGTAAATACTACACTTGAATTTCAGATTAAATGAGGCTATCACTAACCTCACACCATGAAAACTAATACAATAAAATGTTGGAACATAAAGATTCAATGTTTTCCTCAACTTTTGCCTGGAGCTGAACCATTGGAGGTACCAGGATGTACACTGTATGTCCAAGGTCTGACCTGTAGAGGTCTCCACCAAAACCCTTAGCTCTGACCTGCCCCATCCAGCTGCGCCCCCCCAACAGCTGGGTTATATCACTCAGAATTGTTCTCATTGGTACCTAAGAGGTCAGCACCAAGCATTATGAACACATCCCTAGTTTAGCCAGCTCATTTCTCTTGCTTTGTTCCCTCCTCTTTAATCTCCTCTCCAATAAGCTTTCTAACTGCCTCCTAGTTCGAATAACAGCCCGAAGGCATGAACATCTACCCTTGACTACCCAACCCCTAAATTCCAATTCAGTTGAACACAATCCCCATCCTTCTCAAAGTACAGCATCTTACTTTATTAGATCCTTCCACTGTCCTCAACTAAACTCTTTCCAAACTTAGGTAAAATAAAGCCAGGTGGTCTAGGATACTCCTTTCACGGTTTTTGATGATATTAGCACTGATTTTAATTGTCTTTTCATCTCTTTTCTTTTTCCTTATCTCTATCTTATAGACTTTAAAATCTACGTGGATGGCTCATCCCATCCTAATCAGTTCTATGCCTATGCCACTTCCGGCAGCCATAGATAGTCCTACGTTGGACGGTTCAATTATAATGCTTGCTTCTTCCTTCTCCAAATGTCTAAGCTCCCTGAAGAAGGCCTGATGTTACTGTAGTCACTGTTGTATCCTCAGTGCCTAGCACAGTGCCTGGCACACAGTGAGCAATCAACAGATATTTGCCAAATAAATAAATGTTAAACTTTTTGTGTTTTTTTCTCTCCCACCTCTTTTTGGGCTTCCTTCATAAGCTGCTATTTGTTTGCACTGAACACTCAAACCCTTCTACTCCTCCTCGCTTATAGTTGATCTGTCAGCCTCCCTCCTGGTTCATTTTTTCTCTTGGCCTGCTCAGATCTCATAGGGGTCATGTCCGTGATGGTCTGTCTCACTGAACATTCTAGTCTCTCTAGCGCTCAAGTGTTTCCACAGCGTGTACCTTGTTACCTTGTAGCTCATCACCCTGACCACCCGCTTAGGCCATATGGTCTATTTTTCCTACCTCTGCCCCCAGGTGGCTGAAGGTGGTGGCAGAAAGCGGTGACTGGGACCAGTAGTTCCAACTTCAATGCCTGACTGTCTATCGCATCCCTCCTAGTGGCAATCACTAACATTTTCTATTTTCTACAGGTCTAAATACCATCCTTGCCACTGTTTCTCTTGCTCTTATACTTAAGAAAAGGACTAAATACATGTGACAGGCATCCCCAAGTTTCCCTTCTTCCTATTCCAATAATAAATGTTAATCCAGTACCATGAAAGGCTAATTCACCCGTCTTGGTTCCTTGATTGCATTTTCCACCTGTTGTAGGACCTTGTTTTCCTTAGTCGATAAGCCAGCTCAAATCTCTCTTAAACAAGCTTTTTCGAACAAGCTGTTTATCCTAAAACTCTTCCACATCTTCCTTCCTCTTCAAAATGTCTTAAGAGTACTCTGTATTTGTTTCCTTTTCTTTTTGCTCACTTGCTTAATATTTATCCTCTTGTTCTGTGGCTTTGTCTCACACCATACTATCTAAATTGATCATTTGAATTTCACCAATGAGTTTTTTGTTTCAAAGCCAATGGGCTTTGTTTCCGTTTTTATTTTCTTACTCTTGGTTTAGCATTCAATATTAAACCCACTTCCTGAGAACCTTTACTATGCCCTGGATTCTGTGACATGGTAGTTTACTACTTTTCATTAATTCCTCAGATCGTTTCTCTTCTAACTCAGTTTACCTTTTCCTGTCTCTTACCTGTAAGTGATCTTCTTCTATTCTATCTATAACCCTTTCTGTGGGAAGTCGCATGCCTTTGAATATCACCTGTTTGTGAATAACTCTCAACTCTATACTCTTAGCTCAGTTCTGTCTCCTGTGCTATAGTTCCATATTTCCTTCCAACAACCCATTCAGTATTTTATCTAAGTATTCTGGAATTATGCCCAATTCAACATGAACAAAATAGCTTCCTTCTTCCCAAATCATGTTATTTTCCTACATCTTCTATTTTTATTAATCTTGCTACTATTTTCGTAATCACCCAGGACAAAAATCTCATTGTCATCTTATACTCTGAGACAAGTGCCTAACACTTCCTATCACTTAATCTCTTCCTCTATAAAATCTTCCATAACTACTCCTTCCCATACCTTCCTACTGTCGCTTCTCGAGTTCAACCTCTTCTAACAGAAGCATCTATTTGTTCTTGATTCTAGTAACATCACCTCTCTTTTCCCTTAAAAATGCAATGCTTCTTCCACTCTCAGTCCATGTATTCAGAGGGAGGTGATTGTAGCCCAATGGTGGCCATATGAACTAGACCTTATTAATTACGTCTCTCTGCCTCTGTCATTGGTTCAGGGATGGAGATAGGATTGACCCTTGACTTCAGTAGTAAATAAAAGTTTTCATTTGAGTGTGAAAGTAGGAAGGTGTAAGAATAGAGTTTCAAGGGACCAACTTGCCGTCCAAAGGGATACCCCACCTGAGAGTGATATTAACGAAGAAAAATAAAACCAAGAGAAAAAGAAAGGTAAAGTCCAGGTGACCTCTTTTGAGACATAGAAATCCGACATGACTACAGCCAGCTCAACCTTGGGACTTTTCAAGTTCACTAGTCAAGGGATTCTCTCTCTCTCTCTCTCTCTCTCTCTCTCTCTCTTGTTTTAAGCCAGTTTGTTATTTGATACTTTAGGAGTCCTAACTAATGTGCTCTCAATTTGTATAAGACAATGAATTCCTTGGGAGAACTATCAGTTTCTGATTATCTTTATAGTCTTCAAGACACTTAGTACAACATCTTGCAAACATTAGTTCCTTGAAAATATTTTTGAGTGACAAAATGTATAATCAGCAAAAGAAAACAAACTCACAGAGTACACGGACGTCATAGTGAAGGGAAGCTTCTCCAGCCTCATTCACAGCCACACATGTGTATCTCCCAGCATCCTCTACTTTGGCCCGGGGAATCTGCAACACTCGCCCCCCTGAAAATATACCCAAATATGTTTATTTCTGTAAATCTGTGAGATAATAGTACTGGTCATAAACAGAGATACAATTTTTCAGATCTAATTACTTCCTTACATTTTCTTTAAAGGTTCTTACTTCATCCAATGGTTCAGTTTTAATCCTACATTCCATTTTTATAACAAACATTGCATTATGGAAGTGATCCAATGTATGAATCAGATCTTCTGAGAATGAATAGCTCCTGTAGATTTTCCTCAAGGCAGGAAAGTTGCTCTATGCCCCTCACCATGTTCCATGTGAAATGTTACTACGTAGTAATTTCTTGCTTTTATAGTTTTGAATGCATGCATAAGAAGTTTACACTATTTGAAAGTTTACACTGTTTGACGCAAGTGGTGTTTTGAGAAAACAATAGCCAAAGACGCAAAAGGCATAAAGTATACCATTACACAAGCAATACCAAGAATAACTTTGTATTTTTAACTTTTCATGTTGATATAATTTCAAACTTAGAGAATAGTTTCAATAATTGTATAAAAAAATTTTTACCTATGTTTATCAACTATTTATATTTTATTTGTTTTATCTTTGTCATATATGCATATTATCTGTCAAATATATTACATATATAATCTTTTATATATAAGAATTATATGTATATTACATATATATATAACCTATTACATATATATATAATCATTTTTAAAACCATTTGAGAGTAAGTTGGAGACATGGTGTGCCTAGATCCGTAAATACTCATAAACCTATATTTCATAAAAATAAGGATAACCTCTTATATAAATATAGTATAATGATCAAAATCAGAAAACTTAAAATCAATATAAAACTAGTATTGAATTTTTAGTCCATATTCAAATTTTATTATTTATAATAATATTGTCTTTTTTGGTTCTTTTTTCCCAAGCCCATATCCAATTTAGGATCACATATTATATTTAACTCTCATTTCTATTTAGTCTCCATTTCCACCACCCCCGCAAGATAGTCTCTCATTTATTGGAGGTGAAATTTACATACAGTGGAATGCACTGACCTTAAGTGTATAATTTATAAATTTTTATAAGCCTATTTGAATGTTTGCTAAAAGTAAACAGAAGCCTTAAAAATATTATTCTATAATTTATACATCTCCGCTTCATCAATAAACCATGTAATCACTAAAATATTTGAAACTAATAATATTTACTATTGGTATGATAAATGCATTTAACAAACTGTAGTAGTAACTATTTGCAAATATATTTTAGAATTTATCATTAATAAGATACAGAAATCAAACTGATTATTTCATCACAGTATTTGAAAAATAGAGGCACAAGGAAGTCAGAGGATTTTCTTAAGTTGACAGAATGATTGTGTAATAAATCTCAAAATTAGCCAAAATGTTCTATGTCAAATTTTCAACCTAGATTCTCCTCGCTTGAAGCTACATGGATACCAGTGGCATTATCAGCAGCCTGTGTCAGTTAAATCACATAGCCAGAAAGTCAATCAATTCCACTGGTCTAATAAATGAAAAGCAACACATTTGGTAGAGATTCAGATCTTCACCCTGTTCATAGCAATCTGTACCTGGTAGAATCAATACCCTATCGCTTGAGGTCAGAGGACGGCCATCTTTGTACCATGTCAGGGTAGGAGGAGGCGCAGCATTGGTCTCACAGGAAAGAGAAATGGGATTATTAATGATCACATCCTTGGCTTCACTGCTCCTGCCAGTGTCCAGCATGTTTCCCATTTCCCAGAGTTTCTGAAAACTTGGAGGAACTAGGGAGGAAAGACATGGAATTGTGAACACATATGAATGCCAGTGTCAATCCATTTAACAAAGTTCTTGGCTGTGTTTTCACAAGAGTGATTTGTAAATGTAATAAAGTAGACAACGTGAAAATCTTTTCAAGCATTAATACATGGACCAACCCCAGCTGTTAGCCAAAAAAGTAGTAGACAGAAGTTGGAGCTGGTTTTCATGCAGAAGAACAAGAAACATGGGGCTCAGAATGCTGTGCTCGTGCCCTGCTCTCCCTCCCTGTTAAAGGGCTCTGGCACTCAGAAGATAAAGGGGCTTGCTCTCAGGAAGGATCTACTAAAATAATGATGGCTAGGGAATATAATTATAACAGAAAAAAATAGATTTTGAAGAACTATTAAAAAATAATGGCTAAATTGAGAGCATTTCCCAATAATCTGTCAAAGAAAGTTAAAGCTATGCAATCAAGATTAAAATAAGTCCATTAACAAAAATGACAGGATAGTCTCAAACTTTTCTGGAAGACATGTATGAACTTTCTAGAAGGCAATTTTCCTGTACATCAAAAGCATTAAAAAGTGTATAGCACTGTGACAGAAAATTTCCACTATTAGTAACGTGTGAAAAATCAAAGATGTATAAAAGTTTATACAAAGACATTCAGTGAAAATTGGTAAACAACCCAGACATTCAACAATAGGAGTCTGATTAAATAAATATTAGGATACTCTATGATAAAGCAGGTACAGTTATTTAAAATCATACTGTAACAATATGAACAATAATAGCAGCCATCATTTCTTAAGTATATTTCTAAGAATTTTACTACTTTATATTATTTAATATTCACCACAATTCTACAAGGCATTAATTTTAAAAGCAAGGAATTTGGGGTTTAAAATATTTAGGTAACTTACCTAAGTCACAAAACTTGCAGGAGCCTAAATTACCATTCTATTCCAAGTCTCACTGCTTTAAATTATGTACTTTACTTTTTTGCCTTCCAAGTAAATGCTATTAAAAAAACTTTTATGATATAATATTGGGGGAAAGTTAATGTAAGAGAGAAGTATGTATCTTGTGATTCTAATCTGTAAACATAGTATACGCTTACAAAAATGTATCAGAAGGAAAAACATCAAAAGGAACCACATAAAAATAACAGAAGAAATCCTGAATAATGGGACTACTTTCTTCTTTGTTAATTTCTTGCGTCCAAGTTTTTTAAGAATAAATTTATATTATTGTCAAGAGCAAAAACAACTATTTAAAATAAATCAGATCAAATCTCTTTTTTATTGCTTTGACACATCATGGAAATTAAATGATATACAACAAGCATATTAGTATTACCTTGTATATTCACATCAAAATCCAGTTCATCTTCACCTGCAACATTAGATGCCACACAAGTATATCGTCCAGTGTCTGATATTTGAGCCTCCTTTATTTGAAGTGTGTGTCCATTTTCAGCAATATTAACATGATCATCTGATGTAAGGGGCTGTGATTCAATTATAATAATGTGATTCATTAAGTACTCTTATAAATCCTCTAAGAGACCATGTAGTTGATATTTTTTATGATTAATGAATAAAAATGAAATTTTATGTGAAATACTCAAGACAACAATAATTTAATTAATTTACTATATTTTGATTAAACTGATTGTTTTGGAGTAATCACATTTTTATTAATTAAAAATTGTAGCTCATGTAATTTACATTTCTGCCAGCTATTTCTGGGTGATACATTTATATAGATTTTATGATAAAAACAATTATTCTTAGGTACCATATCCATTTTGGAAAAAATATTTTCAGTTGATCCCACATTGTATTTAAAAAGCATATCCTTTTATTAAAATTTTGCAAAAAAAGTTAGAGTATTTTAATGAATGATTGAGGGTATTAACATAGTCTGATTTAATCTAAAAATCACTATTCATTCAGAAACATTAATACATCATAAGTGAGAAATCTTAACCTAGAGATATTTCTAGTGTGATGTTTTATTGAAAGTATTACTATAATTAATGGAATATTAACTTACAGATATTCATATTATGATGTTTTATTCATAACATTATGTATACTTACTAGGACATTTCTCATCTTCTATGCATTTCCATTTACACTAAATTCCTTCTTATTCTTTAAAGATTTTAGCTCCTCGTTCAATCCCATTCCTTCTAATGATACTTTTCTCACAATTCTTGATGATTTCAACACCCACATAGACAATCATCCAATACTGTGTGCTCTCAGCTCCTTGACGTCTTCTCCTCTACCTTTTGTCTCCAACCCTCTCTCTGCCACTCAATAGGTGAGTCATACTAGACTTTCTAATTACTAGTAACTGCACCACTTCATAATCTGTCTCATAACTCTCTGACTGAAACCTCCTAACTTTCTAACTCACTTCCTCTAGCATCCCAACTCCAGTAACTTTTTGACCCATGGGAGGACCTACAATCCACTGACCTTGTAATATTTCCACTGCCTTTTACTCATCTCCTGACCTCTATTCCCTCCGGACTCAAAGAAAGTCTATTACGGCTGTCACTCTTTGTATAAACCGTCAACACCTTTGTCCCTTTGCTCTTTATTTGGCTCCCCTGGCAAAACCCTAACCCTGGTTAATACCAATCTCTGTCCATTCCAAGCATCCCCTGGTCTACTCTAGGACATCCCTCCAGCAACTGTGGCCTCTCTTACCTACATCATCAGCAATTTATTCTTTTCCACTGGATTATGTCAATCTGCATACACTATCATAAAATTTCCCCCATTCAAGAAAATTCTTTAGACTGTACCCTACTCCCACATTTTCCTACTTAAAAGCCAAATGACTTAAAAATGTTTTCAATTGCCGTCTCCATTTCTTTCCTATTGAATCTGCTCCAATCAGACTTTCACCATCTCTACTTGACCAAAATGACCCTGTCAAGGTCACCAATGACATCCATGTTGCTTAATTTATTGGTCAATTCTCAGTGCCATTTACCACAGCTTAGCTTGTTTTCATTTTGATATACTTTTTCCCCCTTATCTGTTGGGACACTTCTCTCTCTGCCCCACAACCACTAAATGTAGAAGTACCCCAGGGCTTAATCCTTGGACCTCTCCTCTTTCTGTCTAAGCTCACTCTTCTAGTGACCTCATGCAAAATCTTGGACTCATCTCTTTCCCTCACATCCTGCTTACAACCTTCATTCAAGCAACCACCATCTCTTTTGGACCATTGCAATAAATTCAAATCTAGATCCTCAATTTTTTCTCCCAATACAGAAGCAATGTACTTTTTTTAAAACCTTAAGTCAAATCATAACATTCATATTTAAAAGTTTCCAGTGGCTTCGCAACAGAATAAAGGCCAACTGGTCTACCAGGCAGTATGATCTGGCTCTCCACTAACTTCTGTTCACATCTTTTGTGTTTACATAAATCACTGCACTCCAGCCAAAATATCTCAGAGCCTTTGCCCTGGAAATTCTCTCCCGTTAGCATGTTTTTCCCTCCGATTTCTTATTTTTGCTTCCTTCACTTTCCTTGAATTTCTGTTCAAATATCACCTTATCAGTGAGGCCTTCCCTATACAAATAAAAGATCACATTCCCCCCACTCACTTTTCTTTTCCCTGACTGAATTTTCTCCGAAACATCTACCCCATCTGGCACATTACATGTTTTACAGGTTTGTCTGTTTAGCAGTTTTGTCTCCCCAAACTTCCTATAAACAGAGATCTTTCTCTGTTTCCTTCATATCTGTATCCTCCATCTAAAATGGTGTCTGGCCAATAGTATGATGTGCTCAGTAAATTATTTGGGATGCAGTGAATCATTATTAATATTATATCACCTATCTAAAAATAGCACAACTTAAAATTTCTATTGTAAAAGAAAAACTTTGGAGAATGAGTAACTACAACTCAAAGATTCTATCAAAACTTACTGCAGTTGACACTGCCAATAATTTTGGTGGATTTTGTCAAAAACACTGTTTTGCTCAGATAGTGTTGTTTATCTGAAGAATGAAATAACAGAAGAAAGGTATGGAAAATAAACAAAAACCAGTATGTTTTGTACACATTCAAGGGGACCAATCCCAAACCTTAAAAAATTTAGCAGCTTAAAGTATCACAATTGGATCAATTTCAGAGTCTGGATTTGAAACTGTAATTTAACTATTCATTATGAAATTAAAAAAACCACCCAAACTGCCTCATTCCTAATGCAATTCTAGCCATTATCCAATTTTTATGTGTGTATCTGTGTGTGTGTGTGTGTGTGTGTGTGTGCATGCACACACACACGCATGGGTAGTCACCACAATGAACGAAAAGGCTTTAGATAAAATTAGAAATAAAATAAGATTTCAAAGGAGAAAGGACCTATTTGTTTCCAAGCAAACTCATATAGATTTGATATTGTACCATCAAGTGTGCTTGTAGTCAGAAAAGAAACTGTAAACAGAACATGGTGGGAGTTCCATATTTTTCCTTTTGCAATGGCTTCCAGATGAAACTTGCTTATTTTATATGAGATGATTTTTTTCTAGCTGCCAGTATTGCAAAATCCATCTGTGATCTGAAAAAATAAAGCCATATCTTTCTGCATTTTAAATCATGACTCGAACCTGAACTTCTGGAACTAGATTTAACTGACCATTTTGTTGATTATGTATAAAACAGGGCAAAGAGCAGCTTAGCTATGTCACATCTGTATTAAGCACAGTGTTAACAATAGCTTTAAAAAATGTATTTTGGTTTAAAACACCAGCACATTTCTTTGAAAACCTGCATGGAAGAACACAAGTTGAATGAAAAATGAGAATTGTGGTCTGAAAGTCAGATCACGTAATTGAAGGATGTGCCTTTTTTTTTTTTTTTTTTTTAAAGTTTCTCATTGCCTCCAGTTAATTATATTAGGCACTTAATCATCATATTTAGTTTTTTCCCTTCACAGTTACTTTTTGTAAAAGAGGTAAAGGTGTTTACAGAAAGTGTTAATTAAATTTGGTACTCATGTTAAGCCTATTGGATAATCTGGTTTAGCACTATTTTTGTGTTTCTTCTCCAGAAAGTTACTTTGCAAAGCCACAGAACACAAAAGTGATTCCCCAGTGGAAAGGTAGCTGGGTTTTCATAGATAGTTGCTAATGTACATAAAGAGAATCCCTCAAACTTTTCAATAATGGAATCATACCAATACTGTTGAACATGGTTCGAGTTTTTTTGCAGTTTTATATAGTAGGAGCATGGGATTGTGCTTGTTTTAAGGTCACTTGATTCTCTGAATTACTTGTGTCTGTTTTATTATTATTGAATTGATCATTTTAGTCTTTAAGAAACCATCAGCAAATGAAAAATCTTGTGACTGGCCTGGCCATCCTTGTACCAGCTGAGAGAAGCAGAAGGAATTGCATAAGCTTCACATTCCAAGGTCAGGGTGGTGTTTACTTTGATCTTCACTTCTTTAGGGGAGAGACCAGGCCCCAGGAGGTCCCCTTTATTGATTATGGGTGGAACTGCAGAAAAACAAATATTAAAGAGTTAAACACTGGTTCTTTTAAATACATGGAATACCATGGAAATCACCCTGAGGATCACTTAACAAGAAAACAAGGAAGTAACTGAAGCATTTTCTATGTACCCCTTTCATCCAGGACCCCAGTTAGCATCTTATGAAAGGATAGTGTTCAGATACAGAATGTAAAGAAGAGTATCATTCACCTTCATCATTATAATATTGCCAATGAAGCTAATGTCCCTCACAGAACAGTTTGTTTCATTTGCACCAGGTCCCCAGACACAGTCCGAGCATGACCCCCCCCAAAAAATGCATTTTATAGGTCATTAAAGGGACTGATCAAAAGAACAAAAGATAATCAGAAAGATACTCTTCCTTTTAACATGCAAAAACAAACAAACAAACAAAAACAAAATCCTGAAATGTAGGCACTGTGAATAGCAGTATTAGCTTTGCTTTTTATTTATAGGTCAATGTACAGGAGATTGACCCAAAGTCACTGATGAACTCATCCCAGTCTGTTGATTGGAACATATATTTCTAAACAACAGTTTTGTGCATGAATGTATTATAACTTAGCCCAGAGGATAATTCAGAAGAAAAAAATAGAGAAACCTAAGGAAGTGCCACTGACAAGTTCTCCAACAAGAGGTTAGTGAGCCGATGCAGTGGGCTCCTTACATCTTTAATTGAGGTCATGGGCACAATGCTTCATTCGACATCCATCTCATGAAGCAAGCTGCATAAACAACAAACTCTAATAATGAATATAAATAGCTATGAACCCATAATGAAAAACAGGATTAAAAACTTGAGACAACTTGGGGAAAATATGAAACACAGTGTGCTTTCAGAACTCACTGTAGACCTTCACTTCATAGTGCTTGATCATTTCCCCCGCCTCGTTAGTGGCTACACAAGAGTATCTTCCAGCATTGTCCTCCTGGGCATTTAGGATCTGCAGAGTTCTACCTCCTGAAAAATCATGGAATACCAAAGAATCTCTGAAGTCACAGGGGCAGCAGAGTACACACAAACTACCAGGGTTTTCGTTCTTACGATTAATAGATTTCTTCTTCTCTATGCCAATTCTGTAACAGTTATTGGACACAAGACACACTGCAATATAGGTGGGCCCTGCATGGTGGATGAGGACAGTCACGGAGTTCTCAGTGGTCCTTTGTGGTTATGATTATCTCATGCTATTCTGACCCTCCCATGCCTCTGTACACACTCTAGCTAAAGTCCTTATTTCACTTTTCATGAATAGGTCTTCTGCTTTAGTCAGCTTCTTCCTTTCATCTATCTGGTCTACCAGTAGAGACTGATCTTGCTAAAACACAGTTGGTATTATTTTATACCTTTCTCCTTAAAAATCTGGTTCTCAAGTGACTAAAGTATAAAGTCAAAAATTCTTTAATCCAGGTATTCAAAACATGACCCCGATGGTCCTTCCTGACCTTATCTCCTACCCATCCCCCTTCCCTGCTACACACACATATACATAACGTCTCTACTCCACTGGGAGGTGAGGAGTCTAATTATTATTACTTACACATAGATAAGCCATTCTCACTTTGCACCTTTCCCACAAACGTCATACTGCTGGATCTGAAATCTCTTCTAATTCATTTCTAACCAACAGAATTCTATAATTTTCTTTAAGGTCGTGTTCAAGTTCTGACTGCGACAAAGCAATTACTAATTACTTCAGTCCATGGTGGCCATTCTCTCTGCTGATTTCTTATAAAACTTGTCATTGCCCCATTAATCATATTCCGTGACTATTCATAACCCATGATTATTCATGGATTCATGTTGTTAATTAACTTTCAACATTTTATATCTCCTCCACATAAGATCGCAAATTTCTTAAAGCCAGTGAACATACTTTTTAATTCTTTCTACTTTCATATATATTGCCAGGTAGTAAAGAGGAATAAATAAACTCAATCAAAATACTAACTCTCCTTAAGGTTCAATTCAACAAGAAATAAATTTCTACCCTTTTTTTTGGCATTCTACATAATATATTTTAGCAATTCATTACACCATGGTACTTATTTATTGGCCTTTTTATTTAGCTATTTTATTGGTCTTTCAAAAAGTAATTTTCAGGTAACGTAGATGACAAGATATACACAGATAATTTAAAAAATTAAAATGTCAACAGAACATAACAGCCAACAACATTAGTACTTTTATAATACATATAAAAGAGATGATTCTGCTTTTCTACAATAGTAGATGGCACAAATGCATCTTGGGCATCTGAAGTAAGCGAATTACCTGGAAGAATACGAATATTTCGGTTGGATTCCAAAGGTGTTCCATCCTTAAACCAGGTGATGGTAGCTGGAGGATAAGAATAAGCTTCGCAGACCAAAGATGTGGGGCTGTTAAGGATAACAATGACATCTTCAGGGCTGCCGTCACTATCGACACCAGAGATTGTGGGGGACACTAAAAAAGATTTAAAATGTAATCAAAGACATATATTAAGAAATGTCCCTCTTTGTGCGTCTCTAAATTTCCTTTGTACTTATTTGTGTAAGTCCATTCTGTAACAATTAGAGAAAACAATTGAGTAGTGTTTGTATTCTACACGAAAGCAGTGAGAACCTCCAAAAGCTCACAGGGTGATGAAGAAGATGACTCATCAAAATGAATTATCACACGATGTAAAAAGGGTAATAGTGGGAATTCCAATGCAGGATATATGGAGGCATAGCATTCAATCAATCTGAGGTGTGGGGTGTAAGGTCGTCCTTAAGGAGATTCCAAAGTAAAACCTGAAGGATTACTGGTGATTAGAAAGTCAAAGAAGTGAGATGAGAATGAAGAGGGAGTGTATTGGGAGCAGAGGAGCGTCAACAGTGAGGGGCAAGCAGGGAATATTTGGAGAATGGATTCATGGGGGTCAAGGGTAACAGAGGTAGGTGCACTTGTTTCATAAAAGATAACGAGGGACTGAACTAGAGTATTTAAGGAGGGAACTAACCAAATATTTAGAAGGCAACTGGCAAGATAGAATGGGCATTGTGAGAAACCAAATCAAAGATAACTTCCAGTTTTCTTGCTTGGGAATCTAGATAAAGTACAGTGAAGTAACATACACAGAAAACGTGGAAAAATTTGCTCCTTTAACCTCGAGGAAAAGATAGTTTGTTCAGTTCTGACTATCTTAAATTTAAGTGCCCATGAGAATTCTAGGTAGAAATCTCCAATAAACAATTGTTTAGAGAAATCCAAACCTTGGGAAAAAGATCTAGATTGCAGGTATAGATTTAAAAAGTCACCAGACTACAGGAGATACATAAAACTCTGGGAATTAAGGTTTTTTACTTGAAGAGCATAGCTAGAGTAAAATGAACGGTGAAGTAAGGACAAAATTGTAAGGGACCTAATGTTTGACGGACTAAGTAAGAGTCCATAAAGGAGAGAGAAAGGGAGCAACCAAAGGTGTGCAAAGACAACTAGGTGGGAACACTGCAAAGGAGACAGTGACAAATAATGTACAAAACATTAAGGACTGAAAAATATTTGTTGGCTCTGGCAACAGGGTGGTCTTTGCCACAGCAGCGTCAACAATGGTGTGGGTGGAAGCCTATTTTCAGTGGGACAAGAAGTATAGATATAACCAATACTGTTGTAAAGACTGTGTAGGGTACCAGATGGGTACTGGACTTATTATGAGGATCACTTCACAGACTGTAAATGTCTGACCACTGTGCTGTACACCTGTAGCTGAAGAGCTGAAGTAGAATAATACTGAATGTCAACTATAATTATATATATAAAGTACCACATAGGGAATATAGTCAATGGTATTATAACAGTCATATATGATGTCAGGGGGTAGTAGATTGGGGGGGGTTATCACTTTGTGAGGGGTGTATATGTTTAACTATTATGTAGTTTTGTACACCTGAAACTAACAGAAAAATAAACTAAAAAAAAAAAAAAGTACCAAAAAATGAAAAGAACTATAGACGGAATGGTTACAACACGAAGTGATGGAGACAGTAGAAGGTGGAGCTGCAGATAAAGAGGATGATGGGAATGACTAACATACTAAAGAAGGTGGAAAGATACAGGATCAAAGACATAAGTGAAAGTGGTAACTATGAAAAAGGATAACTCAACCTCTGGGAAAAGACAGGGTAGGGGCACACAGAATTATGGCTGGGTGAAATGGAAATTGCAAACACATACATTTAAGTAGCCTCAAGTTTACGAAGTTGGTGGAAAAGAAGGCTTTGATTAATTTCCCTCAGTCTCCAATGAACAAGGGAGAAAGACAAGAAATAGATGAGTAATGAGATAGCATGACTTGGGATACTTGGGATAAAGAATAAATGATTTCCACTGGAGGATTGGTGTCTCTTGGGAAGAATTGGATTTCATTTACAGCAAGGAGCAAGAGAGAGTTTTAAATCAGGCTTCCAGAGGACAGAGGATAGGATGTGGACATGAGTCAGTACTGGGAGCTGAATCAGCGGTGGGAGGAAGGAGGCATATGGGAATGAGAGCTCTAAGAGAAGCAATGAGCTACAGGAGAAGAGAGGAAATCCAGGGCTGAGCAGTTGTCTTACATACACTGATGGGTGTGCAAGGAGCACAGGTGTGTTAGGAGACAACTGGCTCATGAACGCTCATTCATACTTATCCGTATGTCTGTTATTCAATGCCAAGTTAGGCGCTGGGGCTAAATCCTTTACAAGATAAAGAGGGGTTGTGCCTTGAGGAGTTTATAGTTGTACATAATTATTATCTTCATATACTATTCATTCGACACTCTACATTACCCAGTATTTTGATTTAATTTTTCATATATATATATATCCTACTCAGTTATACTGTAAGCTACCTGAGGGTTATGTTCTGTATCCCCATATGTATGTATGCTTTATATGTATGAGACTATGTATTCCCAAAATAGTCTAGCCAGTAACAAAAAAAAACAAATAAACAAACAGTTGCAAAAATGTGCATACTCAAATATAGTTGACTTTAGTAGAATGAAAAGTATTTTGATGTTAGTAATTGAATACAATCCATTTAGGTGGTACATTTTCAATTTCAAAACATGAGCAGAAATTAAAAATCTATTTTACTGTCATTCCTGAGACATAAGCACAATGTTGATGCTGTTAGAACTGAGTGTGCAGTTACTTCATCATTCCTAGTCCATTTTTTTGCATGGTGTAGTTTTTATTGCTCTCAAAGGGCTTGGTATTCAAATGCACAAGCTAATCTGTGTTAAATCAGAAGGCTATCACGTGAGATTTAAAACTCACATGCATGGTCCTTGTATCCATTTTAACCTAGGAGTCTTCATAGCTCAATCATTGACTCAACATAGAATTTACACATTTCATATTAATTTCAGGGGGCGAGCACTTATCTGGGAAGAAAGAACTATGGATTAAATGGCATTTCCAGGTAATGTCCCCTTCAACTTTCTTCCCTTAAGGTTTTTTTAGATATTAGTGAGTTAGCGAATGACACAGATAAACACACACAAAGATAGACGAGCAGCATATTATGTGAAGAAAAATAAAATCTAAGGTAGTCGCTCACCCCCATGGAAGCAGATGTGCTCACAGCACTGCTACATGAGTTGGCGAAGAGAAGGAAAGAAGATGTACTTTCAGACAAAGGGGCCACGCTTCTATAATAAAAATACTGAAAGCTGGTTTGTTTTGTTTTAACCCTTCCACCTTGCAGGGAATTCTGTTCACTCGTTATCAGTCACGAGAAAGCATAAAATTGTGGTGGGCTCCTCTGCATTTGCAACTCTTTCATCATTGTTACCAAACATAGAATTCAGTACAGACGATTACTAATAATGGCAGTGCCCCACAAAGAAAGGATAAACTATCTCAGGTTGAGCCCCTTTCACTGGTTACCTACTTCTTTGACCAGCATATATTGATGCTTTACTACTGCTTATTGAACATCTATCTTGTCTGCAGTTGTGTCCCCGGCATAAAACACAGTACCTGGAACATAGCATGTCTTCCAAATATAATGAATGAATGTATGAATTAATGAAAGAAAAACAGCAAATGTACACAAGTACTGGTCCTCCTTAAGTAATGAAATTCTATGGTAGAAATATTAAGTAAACAGAAAAGAATTTAGACTATAGTCAGGTCTGATTCCTCAAGATCTGAAGCAATGCTTATACCTACCCAACACGTTGAGACTGAAACTTTTGCTTTTGTCACCAGCTGGATTAGAAGCCACACATGTGTATCTTCCAGTGTGTGACACTTGTGCATCGGTAATTTGAAGGAAACGGCCACTAGACATAATGTGATGGGTGTCATCTTCTTGAAGGAGCTGCCCATCTTTGTGCCATGTAATTTCTGGCATTGGATTTCCTGTAATAAAGGCCATTTCTGAGAACTGGCTATAATCATATGTTTACAGATGATAACTGAAAGAAGGCATTTCACTCATTTGCGTTTTGAAATAGCCCACTTCGAAAATAATGAAGCAACCATTCATCTAAAATAAATTTGCAAACACAATCTGATTTATAATAATAATCATGCTGATTTTTAACATACATAGATTACAAATCATTTCAAATGAAGATTAGTTTCCATATATAAATGAAATAATTCTAAATTAGTCTTGTTGAACTAAATTTATATCATACCTTAGGCTATTACGATTAAATATTTTCATAGTAAAATAGACTTAAAAAAGAATGGATCAGCATTTTTATTAAAATTATTACTTATAAATACCTTTGCATTCATATTAAAATTTTAAAGGATATTTTATATTTTTGAGAGAAGCCTATAAAAAGGGAAAAGCCTTTAATTAAATAATCCAACAAGCAGGTATTTTGTTGAGTTTATACCAGGATTCCAGCATAGATATGTAAATAGGTAAATACAGATATATAGTAATTATTCCTTTAATATTTATAGCCTATAGGGAAAATATCTTTTATACTTTTTTAACATGTGACTTATGTTAATAGTTTTAAATTACTCAAATAATTTTTGAAATTTTAATGTTAAAACCATAAAAACAAGTTCTGTTAGGAAAGAGGGCTAGGATGACATTATATTAAAACTGGATGGTTCATCTGTACTGGCCATGTAGCATGTTCTATTGCCTCACCCAGGCAGGGAAGCAAATTCACAGGCCTGCCCAAATACTGAGTATCACACACAGTCCTGTCTGACGGGGAAGCCTCATCAGAGAGGTCATGGGGCCTATCCTATAGCTGTATTGGGGCAGGGAACAAAGCCAGCAGTCCTGGCCAACTGCTCCCAGTTAATGTCACCCCACACACCAGCCTCACAGGTCAGGCAGTGGCTTCACCCAAACAGAGACCCTGATAGAAATTTCTACTAGCCCAAGGATGCTACCAGCTAACCTGTCCAGAACCCCAAGCAGAGCTGACTGGTGAAGGACTGTCTGTGCTGAAATGAACCTGGAAAACCTGGAAGAGGAGACCCTTTACTCAAACACGTAGCTACCAACATGAAAAAAAAAAAAAAAAATCAGGTAAACATGACATTGTCAAAGGAAACTAATATAGCTCCAATAACGGAACCTAAAGAAATGGAGATCTATGAACTGTCTGACAAAGAATTCAGAATAGTCCTCTTAAAGAAGTTTAGTGAACCACAAAAACAGATGCCAAAATTAGGAGAGCAATGCACAGACAAAATGAGAAGTTCAACAAAGAAACAGAAACCATCAAAAAAAAAAAAAATAAAACAAATCCTAGGGCTACAGAATACTATGACTGAACTGAAGAATTCAAAAGAGAACTTCAAGAGCACAATTGACCAAGCTGGAGAATCAGTGAACTTTCCAAATTCTTCAAATCATAAAAGAAGAGCAAGATAAGAAGCAAGGAACAAAGGATCTACAAAACAATCACAAAATAATTAACAAAATGGTAATAATAAGTCCTCACCTATCATTAATTCCTTTAAATGTCAATGGATTATATGGATGAAAAAAGAAGGGCTACATACTAAACCTGACAAGTTCAGGAGAGGCCTGTATGCAGGCCCTACAAACTCAGAGACCGAAATTAACCACATAGGATGGTCTGAACATAAAAGTTGCTAACTAAAAGAGGGCCACGGCCCATAGTCACATCCTTGGCCTGTAGCTTCACTGACAAATGCCAATCTTTACCTTAAGTGAGGCTGCCTGTTGTCTTTTTGCATCTAAAATAATATGTCCTTGGAATGACAAAGTAATCCCTTTTTCTGGACCCCCAGGGCATAACCTGTCACACCAGAGCAGGAAACTACAGAATCCCTCATTATTGTTCTTGTCCTTTGATTGCAATCTCTATGTACTGCAATATGCTAACTATTAACTATCCCACAGCCACCAATGTAAAAGAAGTATCTGTCTCTCCAATTTACTTTTTATCCAATCCCAGAGATGTCCCCACTCTGCTTTCTCTCACCTCATTAATTTACCACCAATGGATTTCATGTAACTTTTCTCCTTTGATTCAAATGAATAAAATAAATTGCAAAGTTGCCTTTTTGTGTAGAAAAATCTCAGTCCATTGAAATTTTGCTTCCTGGCAATTGTCATCAGTTTGGATCAAATAACTCTTGTAAGTTTTCTCTTAGGCTGGTTGTTTTTTTGTTTTGTTTTGTTTTTTGCTGACAATTAGCATCTCAAGTCAAGACATAGAATGGGTGAATGAATAAAAACAAGACCCAATAAAATGCTGCCTACAAGAAACTCACTTTAGCTTTAAAAACACACATAGACTGAGAGTGAACAGATGTATAAAGATATTTTGAGAAAATGGTAATAAAAAAAGCAAGGGAAGCTATACTTATATCAGAAAATATAGATTTAAGCTAAAAGTGGTAAAAAAAATCAAAGGTTATTATATAATGTAAAAGAGGTCAATCCATTAAGAAGATAAAATAATTATAAATATCTATATATCTATGAACACAACATTGGAGCACCTAAGTAAATAAAGCAAATACTAACATAACTAAAGGAAAAATAAACAGCAATACAATAATAGCTGGGGACTTTAATAATCCATTCACAACAATAGATAGATCACCAAGTCTGAGATTCAAAAACAAAACAGAAGATTTGAAAAACACCATAGACTTAACAGATTTATACAGAACATTCCATCCAGTAACAGCAGAATACACATTCTGCTCAAGGGCACATGGAACATTATCTAGGATAGATCACATGTTAGACCACAAAACAAGTCTCAGCAAATTAAAGATGACTGAAATCATACCGAGTATCTTTTCTGACCACAATGGTATGAAACTAGAAATTAACAACAGGAGGAAAGCTGGAACATTCACAAATGAAAAACATGAAAATTAAACATGTTAACAAAAGGTGACAATTCTGTTTTTTCGGTAATCCCCACTATCAGTAATTCCATACTTCACAAAAACTAACTATTTCTTTGAAATTAAATTTAAGAAAACAGGAAAAGGAAAGAAAGGTACATCCTTCAACTAACAGTGAAGAAAACAGAAAATAAGAGGAGGTGGGACAAGAAAACCCTACATGCAAATAGAAGCAAAACTTTTTTAAAAAAGAGAAATTTATTGAATTGAAAGAAAAAACCAGTGTGTCTCTCTCCCTCCCTCCTGTCCTCCTTCCCTCCTTTCTTTACAGGAGGGAATTTCCTTTGTATCTCCATAGAATCTAAGAAGTTTCCTCCTGCCTTTCTAAATACTGGATCAAAATTCAATTCAAATGCATATTACGGCAGCTTGATGTTTTCTTCACTAAGAAATGTAGTGTAGATAATGAATAATTAGTGAGAGGGGGCACTGTAGAAGTATGAGAGCTGAGCCTCTTACCTGAAACTTCACAAGTCAGTGTAACACTCTGTTTCTCTTTCACCTTCACATCTTCCAGTCTATTTTCACCCACAATGTGAGGTGGTACTAAAAAAACAGAAAAAGTAATTTTAACAACAGGGCTGTTATTTTATAAGCATCTAGGTTTCTATTTTTATTAAGCTATAATGTTTAAAGCAAACCCCCCAAATTAATTGATTACTAGAATAATGTCATAATATTATTTTGATCAATTCTAATTTTAAGATATAAAGTTATATGTCATGAATTCAATTATATAGATAATTTTATTGTAATATAAATCAAAATCTGGATAAAAATGTCAACAAGTCAGTGAGTAAGAACATTGATCAGACATTTATTTTTCCCACTAACATTCTAACAAGCACTCACATTAAATAAGTTATCAGCATCTTAGAATACTGCAGAACAATTGTGAACTGACAAGACATGGCATTTCTCCCATTTAAATCCAGCTAACTACCTCCAAATCACTTTAACATTGAATTTTTATCAACAGTGATCGTCCAGGGGCCAAAGAATACATAAATGTGACATCAAGCTGTAGATAAATTTAAACTCTGGTTCCAGAATGTATGTAAGCCAATTAGATTTAGATTTTTTTCTAGAGATACAAATTATATAAATACCTAATACTGAAAGTCCGAAGATTTTTCTTTCTTCACCTGCTGCATTTCTTACGATACAAGTATATTGCCCAGCATCTTCTACTCTGGTCTGTATCAACCGCAGAGTCCTACCTCCTGGAGAAGTAAACCACCAGATGACTCAAAAAGAAATCTGAAACTTTACAAGTTTTCCAAGTGGTGTTCAATACAGATAAAATTTAATCAATATGCTTCAAAAATCTTTAAATGAATTTATGTCAAACTTTTTAAAAAATAAATTACACACGTTTACGTGAAACAGAATGGGTAATTCAGAAGAATTTTCTGGGTCAATGGATAAAAAATAAATATAATCCTAAGTGACAGCAAGCAAGAAATGGAGTTCCACAGAGGGGATGTTTGTATATAACCTTAGGAGGTAATTATACTTTAACACACAGAGGAATCGAGAGACTCCACAGTAGGTAGAGTATAAATGAAGATACAGAGGTAGAAAGATGAGGTATCTTAAGCAGAACAGGTGGAGAAGATGGTGGGAGATGAGGCTAGATGGAGTATGGCCAGATTCTGTGGACCCTTGAATGTTGTACTAAAGAGTCTAGACTTTACTGTGTTCACTAAAGGCTAGGAAGTGTGTAACCCAAAAAAAGAAAAAAGAAAAAAAAGTCATGATCTGATTTGTACTTTAGAAAGACAACTGTGACAGGATATTTAAAAAAAAGATTCCCAGTTTGCCGTTGAATATACGAAATGGGAATGTTAGAACGACAACTGCACCAGCAATCCAGATATGGGTGACAATGATTTAGAACAAATGGAAGAAACCACGAAGTCTGACCACCAGTTTTCAATTGAGTGTCATGAAATCCTAGAATTATTTATATTAAAGTTTATGAGAGGGTCACCTCATTCACTGTGCACCTTTGTTTTACATTTTGAACTTCCATGTAATGTTATATTTTGTTTAAAGAAAGATTCTTCAGCCAATAAATGTATAGAGGCTGAGAGTGAAACTCTGATATGCTTAAGGGTATAATTTAGAGGGAAACTTCATTTAAAGACAAAAGATGAGGGAGGAGCCCCCAAATGAGACTGAAACAAAGAACTAAGAGATCCACTACTGAGAGAGTGGAGTCCTCGAAACCATTTGAGGAGTCAAGTGTAAGTAAACAGTGTGCAGCATTTCTTAGGTTTTGTAATAATTTTCTACCTGGTATATTTTTGCTTAGTACCTTGAATTTGAACTAAACAAATTGAAATGGTTAAACATCAGATCTTCATATAAATATCCACCTGGATCTGGATTTATCAGGAGTTTCCACCTACTTTCTGTTTTCATCAACACAGCGAGCTGTCCCTGAGTTTTCCTATAAGCAACCTTCCCCTCCTCAAACCACTAAAAGGTGAACTTAGTGGTACTTTGTTTAGACAAACAAAGCTGATTACCTGAATTCAGTCTTTTTCCCCAACTGAATTCCCATCAGCCAACAGAAATCATCTAAACATGCCAAAGACTTATGGTAATTAGGAAAAGATTCAAGAACTCGCTGCTACTTCGATCAGTGAAACCACACTACGATTCCAGTTGAGAGATACTAACATGATCCAACTTCTATGAGTCATTGCTGGCTCTGCAAACCTCAGGCTCATGAGTCTCATGATCTTTTCTCTTTGTTTCCTGGTCTTCTCACTTCATCCGGTGGAAAACAAAAAAGGGTCTGATATAGGTAGCGAAACTTATACGGAGACGTTTCTTGTACCTATTACATTTTTATAGCAGTTATCTCTTCTTGGCACATAACTTCATAGCAATAATAGAGACTTTCCCCAAGTACTGCTTTCAGAGAAGCTGTATTTAAAGTCTCAGAGGGACTAATGTTAATGGGCCAGAAGTGTGCGGCAGACCCAGGCGGGTCACATGCCATTCACTTGATTCTCATTCATCCATTGCACAATACGCATGTTCAGACTGTAAAACTGAATGATTCCATTGGCAGCACCACAAAGTGAAATACTTTTACTGGGTTCGCTCAGGGGTCTCCAGCTGCTGGTCAAGCGAAACAAAACAAAAAACAAAACCCAACCCCCACTCCTGTACATCTACAATAAGCAGGAGTCCATCACTTTAACTTGCCGTTTTCATTTCCAGGAGCTCTGATGGGGTTAGTATATTTAACATGACTTCCTCCCTTTTCGGCAACGGACAATTAGGAAAAAGTCAAAAATAGGATGAGAATGTCAAGATAAGAAGATAATGTGCTCAGGTTTTGGGGAACCAAATTGTTAAAAAAATCTTTGCCGCTACTATGATTTCCAAAGACCAGCAGAGCCTGGAAGGCCTATGAAAATGAAAGCATCGTAGCAAGGATAACGGCACATCTTCCCCGACAGGGAGGCCACAAATCTTTAATAGGTTGTCCACAGCAAAAACAACACACATGTGTGGACTGGCTGCTTACCACAGAAGGAAGCCCTGTGTCAACTGCTTTACATACATTAACTCATTCCATCTTTTCAAAAACCCAAAGGAGTAAATTTTGTTAATATCTTCACTTTACGAGCACAGAAACTAAATTTAGCAAAGTCAGGTGACTTGCATGAGGTCATAAATCTAGTGAGTATTATAGGCAACAAATGAGGTCAATAGTGATAGATATTCTTATTCAAGCTCCTGTCATTTACAGAATAAGATCTTGAAGAAACCTTAGGATATTTAGACCTAATTAAAACACTAGGAAAGAATTTTTTTCTGAACAGTCTTCAAAAGTAGGAATTTAAACTTTGAACAAATTTAGGGGCAGGGAGGTCACTAACTCTCGAAATAGCTCACCTTGACATCTATCTATCTATCTATCTATCTATCTATCTATCATCTATCTATATTTTAAGTTGTTTATATTCAGACCCAAATTTGTCCTTAGAATCTTCCAATCACTGGCATTACTTTCTACCCCTGGAACTAACAGAACTAACATAATCCTTTCCCACACCACAGCTCTTCAAGTACTTAAATTTAATTTTCACTATGTAACCATAAGGTTACATAAGGTTTATTTTGCCAGGTTCAGTACAATCTGACATAAATTATTTTGTAATCATTTACCACCATAGATACCCTCCTTTAAAAATACTGTCAATAAATCCTTCTTCTAGTTTTCCTACTGAGTCACTGAAGTCCAGAATACAACTGGTCTCTTACTTTTCTTACTGGTGAAAATATATTTTGTTACTGTGGCAAAATACTGCATTGATTTTCTTGATAACCACATTACACTGCTAACGCATACCCAATGTATCACACGATTCAGAGATCTTTTCATATGAAGAATGCTGAAGCTGTATCTCTCCCTAATTTTCATCACTGGCTTTTGAACTTATGTGCAGGACTTACTTTAACTTTTATTTTCTTGGGTTTAACTCAAAAGTTCCAGCATGAGGTGTGTTTGAATTCGGATGCCTTCAGTCAACACATTAGGTGTTCTGCTAAGTATCCAAGCTTTTTATTAACCACAGACTTGGCAAGAGTCTTCTTAGTTGTATCCAAGTAATTACTAAAAGGGGCCAAGTACGGATTCCTGCGGCATGCCCCAAAACACCTGTATCCACACTTAAACTGATCCATAAAAAACGAGCTAATAGATTTCCGTACATAATTAGATGAGGAATAAGCTGAATATCTCTTTTACAACAATAATAAAATGTTACCTCACAGTAAACTATCCCATCCTGGAAATATAAAACTCACTCAGGTTAGAGTCATGAATAAGTTGAAATAGTTATGGAGGTACATTGTAGCGGAGGAATTGCTCTAGACTCTGGTATCAATTTCAGCATTCTTTTTCATTCTTCGCTTTTCAAACTGGTTGATACTCATTGTAGCATGAATGCTCTGAATCACTATGATTTAAGTAATAAGTGAGTGGGCAAGATTTCTATTTTAAAAGCATCTAGAGATAATTTAGAGATTTTTCTCTTTTCATACAGCTTCTGATGTCCTTCTAAATATTTTGTTCCTAATATGATCAGTGGGTATTAGAATATGCATCTAGATCAAAAAGAAATATCAAACAGGGAGAAGTGAGCAATGAAAAATGATGGCCATGTGAAGATAACCAGATTATCAGACGACAAGAACTTGTAATACCTGAGAGAATTCTCACAGAGCTGCTGAGGCTGATGGGCCACCCATCTTTAAGCCAGGTAATGGAAGGCAAGGGAATTCCTGAAGCTTCACAAGTCAGGGACACTGAGTTCTTTTCCACCACGCTGATATTTTCAGGTGTCCCATGGTTTCCTATGATGCTTGGAGGGGCTGCAAGGCAAAACA
This sequence comes from Rhinolophus sinicus, assembly GCF_036562045.2. Taxonomy (NCBI): domain Eukaryota; kingdom Metazoa; phylum Chordata; class Mammalia; order Chiroptera; family Rhinolophidae; genus Rhinolophus; species Rhinolophus sinicus. The sequence continues at coordinate 14,156,958 of NC_133766.1, read as the reverse complement.
AAACACATAAGAAATGGAAAGGAAGGTGGCTAATACATATCAAATACCACATCCTAAACTGTTGATTGTTAATAATAAGACTTTCATATTCTGGTCAACAGTAAGCACAATACATAATCACATCAATAATCTTACTATTAGTAGTAGTACTTTTAGTGTAACATTCCTGGAAGTAAATATGTCACTTCTTCCCCACTAACAGCAATAAACAACTTACATATGGTGGTGACTGATTTTCTGAGTCACTCATCTTTTCGGGTAAGTCTCTAATATAGATTCATGACCTTCTTACAGGCAGGATTTTCTAACAAATAATTATACTCCTAAAAATTAAAATAATCTAACAAAAGATACTTAAGATTGATTCCTTTTCTCTTTTACATCCTGATTTCTTAAAGCTTTGGCTGCAAAGTACAGGGTAGTAATACTGCACTTTGTGTGAGTCCTAACTAGACTCAAGTCATAAGGCTGTGTCTATTAAATTTACCATTGCTTCTATAGATTTAAAAATTGTAAATCAAATTCTATGCATACAAGTAGGTATATATGTTTGGTCTATTCCTATTGATATCTATGACTCATTAATTAGAATATTAAAGCTGACTGCAGTATGCCTTATGACCAACTGACGCTGAGTCAGTAAGCGCTAAGGTTTATACTAGCCAAGACAGATAATTTGGAAAACATAGACTCAAAGAACAGTAATTGCGGTAGCACTGGACCAAAAGTACTTGAAGAGGACAATTATCTACTTCACTATGTGCTTTCCTAAAAGACTCAATATGTGCTTATTGCAGCAAGGTAAGAAATGGTAGGTCAAGTACAGAAAGATAAGTGATGAGATTGATCTGGGGAAGTGGTGCATATGTAAAAAATAATATACTATAAATAAAAGACTCAACACTCAAGGCCTGTATCTCCCATCCAGAATGCAATAGGATATATCAGCCAATGAATAGACTTGTTGATCTCATTTACACTTACTATGTACACTTAAGTCATATTTCCTGTCAGTCATTCCTGCTACATTTACAGCAACACACACATAACGGCCTGTGTCAGATACATGAACATTCTTCAGCTGTAGGATGCGACCTTCATCCAATATTTCCATTCCCCTTCCCTTGGTCAAAGGGCGGCCATCTTTCATCCAGGTCACCGTTGGTTGAGGAATACCCTGCACCTCACACTCCAAGGAAACACTCTTCCCTCGAGTCACAATAATTTCAGTAGGGTGGCTGCCACTGTTGGAAATGGTTGGTCTAACTGGATTTAAAAAAAAAAGAAAGAAAACAAGAAATGTTTTCTTCAAGTTTTACATTGGAATTTCCATCAGCCAACGTTAAATTCATTTTTTATATCAAAATATTAACTGCGAAAGAAAAACCTAAGATGAACAGATGTGGCATTGCTATACTGAGAGGTGGAATTCTCCAATGTTTCTAGATTTCGTCTGAAACTAAAGCTATCCACACAGTAAGGGAAGAATGTCATGTCTGCTACTTTACCTGCTTTTGAGAAGGTATACAAATATTTGAACTTATCATTTGCAAAAGTCTTTGTAGTATTAATTTTAAAATAGATATGGTAGTGTAGCTCACAATCTAACATCTATTACCAATTCCTTTCTTCCTTCCACTTTCCACTATAGGAGTTGAAAAAGCTGACACTATTTCTCAGTAGTCTCTGAAAACTGAGATGGCCACATGAATGTATTCAGGTCTATAAAATCTAAATAAAGGTCTGCTGGCAGGGGATGGGAGGTATGGATTTTGAAAACTTTTAGCTCTCTTGATAAAAGGAAAAGATACAACTTTTTATTGAGGTAAAACTGGTATATAACATATACATTTCAGGTGTACAACATTGTAATTTGACATCTGTATGCACTACAAAATGATAACCACCAAAATCCTAGTTTCACTATACAATTGATCCTCTTTACCCATTTCACACACCCCTCCCCCAACAGCTTCCCCACGGTAACCAACAATCTGTACTTTGTATCTATGAGTTTGTTTTTGTTTAGGTTTGTTTGTTTATTTGTTTTCTTTTTCTCTTTTGTTATTTACATTCCACATAGGAGTGAAATCATACCTTATTTGTCTTTCTCTGTCTGACTTATTTCACTTAGCAAAATAACCTCAAGGTCCATCCACTTAATAATGGCAAGATTTCATTCTTTTTCATGGCTGAGTAGTATTCCATTGTATACATATAGCACATCTTTATCATCCATTCATCCATCGATGGACCCTTAGGTTGTTTCCATATCTTGGCTATTGTAAAAAAACTGCTGCAGTAAACACAGAGGTGCATATATCTTTTCAAATTAGTGTTTTTATATTCTTTGGATAAGTACCCTGAAGTGGAATAGCTTGATGATATGGTAATTTTATTCTTAATTTTTTGAGGAATCTCTATATTGTTTTCCATAGTGTTTTCACCAATTTACATTCCTACCAACAGTGTATGAGTGTTCCCTTATCTCCAGATCCTCTCCAACTCTTATTGCTTCTTGTCTTTTTCATAATAGCTATTTCTAACAGGTCTGAGTTAATATCTCATTGTGGTTTTGATTTGCATTTCCCTAATAATTAGTGACGTTGAACATCTTTTCATGTGTCTGGTGGCCATCGGTATGTCATCTTTGGAGAAATGTCTGCCCATTTTTGAATAAGGTTTTTGGTTTTTAGTAGTATGAGTTCTTTAAGCATTTTGGACATTAGTTCCTTGTTGGATGTATAATTTGAAAATACCTTCTTCCATTCGTTTTGATGATGGTTTCCTTCACTGTGCATAGCTTTTTAGTTTGATAGAGTCCCGTTTGCTTCTTTTTGCTTTTGTTTTCCTTGCCTTTGGAGTTGAATCCACAAAAACATCACTGAGACTGATGTCAAGGAACTTAGTGCCTATGTTTCTTCTAGGAATTTTAGTATTTCAGGTCTTACATTCAAGTCTTTAATCCATTTTGAATTAATAATGTATATAAGATAGTGGTCTAGGTTAATTCTTTTGCAGGTGGCTGGCTGATTTTCCAACACCATTTCTTAAAGAGACTGTTCTTTCTTCATTATATGTTCTTGGCTTCTCTGTTGTCAATTAATTTGTTCATATATGTATGGGTTTATTTCTGGGCTGTAAATGCTGTTCCATTGATCTGTGTGTCTGTTTTCATGCCAATACCATATTGTTTTGATTAATGTAGCTTTGTAATCAGGGAGCGTGATACCTCCAGCTTTGTTTGTTTTTCTTAGGATTGCTTTGGAAATTTGGGATCTTTTGTGGTTCCATAAAAGTTTTATAATTATTTGTTCTAGTTCTGTGAAAAATGCCATTGGAATTTGGATAGGGATTTCAAATTCCCTGTAGATCTGTAGATTGTTTTGGATAATATATACATTTTAACAATATGAATTCTTATAATCCATGAACATGGACTACCTTTCTATTTATTTGTTTCTTCTTCAATTTCTTGTATCAATTCCTTTAGTTTTCAGTATATAGGTCTTTCACTTCCTGGTTAAATTTATTCCTAGGTATTTTATTCTTTTGATGCTATTGTAAATGGGATAGTTTATTTAATTACTCTTTCTGATAGTTTATTATTAACGTGTAGGAATGTCACCATTTTCTGTAAATTGATTTTGTATCCTGCAACTTAGCTGAATTCATTTATTAATTCTAACAGTTTTTCGCTAAAAGCTTTAAGCTTTTCACTGTTGAGTATATTAGCTGTGGATTTGTCATATATGACCTATATTATGTTGCGGTATGTTCCCTTTTGTTGAGGGTTCTTAGCAGAAATGGATGTTAAATTTTGTCAAGTGCTTTTTCTGCATCTATTGAGATGATCGCATGGTTTTTGTCCTTCATTTTGTTAATATGGTGCATCACATTGATTTGCAGATGTTGAACCATCTGTGCATTCCTGGAATAAATTCCATTTGGTCATGGCATATGGTCCTTTTAATGTATTGTTGAATTTGGTTTGCTAATATTTTGTTGAATATTTTTGCATATATATTCATTAAGGATATTGGCCTTTAATTTTTTTTTTTTTTTTTTTTTTTGGTGTCCTTATGTGGTTTTGGTGTCACAGTAATGCTGGCCTTGTAAAATGAGTGAGGAAACATGGTCTCCTCTTAAATTTTTTGGAAGAGTCTGAGAAGGATAAGCATTAAGTCTTTCAATGTGTGGTAGAATTCACCAGACGGTCCTAGGTTTTTGTTTCTTGGGTGGTATTTGAACACTGATTCAATCTCCTTACTAGCAATCAGCCTATTCATATATTTTTAAATTTTTTTCATGGTTTGGTGTTGAAAGCTTGTATGTTGCTACGAATTCATGCATTTCTTCTAGGTTGTCAAATTTTATGGAATATGATTATTGTAGTAGTTACTTATGGTCCTTTGAATTTCTGTTGTGTCAATTGTAACTTCTCTTTCATTTCTAATTTTATTTGTTTAGTGCTGACCACCTCATGACTGCCAACCTCAGCTTCTCACTATGTGAGAAAATAAACCTCTACTTGTTTAAGCCACTGAACATCAGTTATTCTGTAACTTTGCAGCTGATGTTGCCTAATTAATACTGGTTCCAAGGAAGAAAATTAGATCAACTCTTAATACATATGTATGTGAGAAGAAAAATGGGCCAGGGTTAGTAATCCTGTGTTCTAGTGCCATTTCTACCACGTACAAGCCATGTGACCTCAGTTGGTCATGGAATCGTCTCTGGGCTTAAGTTTTCATTAATGCAAAATGGGGGCAATAATTTTGTCTCATATTACAACTCAGGTAAAGACTAAAAGAGATAATTACATATTTTAAACACTTTAAAATCTTATACATATTATTATTTTAAATGGTATATTTTTACATATTATAAATATACCCTATGGTAAAATGCCACCCCTCCCCATTCTACATGTTCACTATCCTGTTCCCAACAAATTACAGCCACATTCATGTGTCTGCCATGGCCAAGGTGATACAGAGTAGACAGCGGTATTGCTGAATAAATTACAGCAAGAAACAGAAACAGCTCATCACTATGTCAGCACAATTTAAATTTGTGGGTCTAATGAGAGGTATATCATAACCAAACTACTTTGAATATATCTTAAACTTATGAAGAAAAAGTACATGGGAAGGATGGAAAGATTTCAAAGAAAACTGTGCCAAAACCTGGTTAATCAATAACTTACTATAAACTTGCAGACTGTAGTCTTTCTTTGCAGTTCCAGCAACATTTGATGCCACACATGTGTAGAGTCCTGCATCAGATTTTTCAGCAATTGAAATCTGTAACTGTCTGCCTCCAGATAAAGTTCTGACTCGTCCTGAAGAATCATCCAGCACTGGGGAGCCTACAAAGAAAACCAAATGGCAGAAGATGAAGCAAAAATATAAAGCATTTTGTGTACATTTGCCAATGAATATATATACTTATTTATTTACTTCCTATTTCAAGTACCTAAAAGGCAAATGGCACTATAAAATAATCCTACAGAAAAAAAGATTAGGAAGAAGAGGAAAAGAAGGCAGCAGAGGAGGAGAAAATACCAAGAAAATCTTTTGCAATATTTTCTTTCAACCAATATTGCATTTGAAGAAAACATACTTTGGAAAATAAACAAAATAGAATCTTAAAACAGTAAAGCAAAAATGATTTTTAAAACAAGCTAAAACTTTAGATAATCTGTCTCATAACTTAATGGACATAAATAAATATTTGTTGATGAATAAATTGAAAATCTGTCCAACTGTAGAATTCAGTCTTAACACTCAACAAAGCTGTCACAAATACAGCAAAAATGTTTGCTTTAGAAAATAATTTTTTAAATCTATTTTAAAGAAAAAAGTAGTTAATTGAATTACAGAGGCCTTGTAGTGCATTTGATTAAAAAGCAATTAATACAGAAAATAGTTTTTTCCTGGGTGGCAGGTAGTCTCAAAATTGAATATTTTAAGCTATATAGTGCAGAAGATTGCAAGCTGCATATTTCATATTTAATTACTCTGTCAAGTATTTTAGTATGCAAATCCCAGTAAAGTTTGTTAATAAATTGACAGGTTTGTCAAATAAAATAGAAATTCATCTATATTTTATTTATATTTAATTTTATAAATGTCAAAGGATGAAAACTGACCTCTCTTCTTCCAAATGAGATTTGGAGGTGGAATACCACTTGATTCACATAAAAGACTAATGAGATTCCCTTCAATGACTGTCAGTGGAGCAAGTTCATCAGAACCATAAATATTTGGTGGTACTGAAAGATTAAAAATAAAGACAAAAATACAAAATACAATTTTTTTGCAATCATGTTAATATAAAATTTCCCTAATAGTTTACATGTAAAACAACCCAAAGGTTTGCACTCAAATGAAACAGGAAATAATTAGCACTTGAGGTGAACATTTATCAACACCACATTAAAAGTCAACTGTAAGACATAGACTAACTATCTAATAACACACTTCAAATTTTCATAGACAGAAACTTAATTATCAAAATATTCAGAGCGGCATAAAAAGAAGCCAATTTACTATAGACATTTAGACATCTTGCACCAAAAACACGAAGGCACCTACCAAGTTTAAACTTAACCCAGTCATTTGTGTCTGGCCAGTTTTTATATCTCAGATACTGAACAGAATTGGAAAACAACAGGCATATAACACACAGTAAAGAACAGAGGCAAGGAATTTGATCTTAGAAACAGACATGTTATTTATTCTAGATCGCACAGCCTGCTGCCCACTGGTCTCCATCTTCTCCTTGAAATGTTCAAAGTGAATCCTGACTACCCATGCATCTCTCAGAGGCCGAGTCTGCATTTGCTGGCCTAATTCTCTCCTTGGCCACTTCTCTGGTTGCAATATAGTCAGGCGGCAGTTGCAAGCTCCTGGGAGTTGAGGAGTAGGAGAATTCCGGGAGAATTCCCCTCACTACCCAGTGCAGCTTTCAGTCATTGTTCAGCCATCCCTGTGAAAGCCTCTGTTCCTTTGAGGCTCACACCACCAATTTTCTATTCTTTCTCTTTCTTACCACCATCTGTGAACTACATTCTTTTTCTGTTCACCGAACAATTTGCTCGGTGAGGATGCTCTTATCCATCCTCTTTACATGAAGACCTGCTATCATTCTGCATGCAACCAGCATCCACATGAATAACCAGTCCAAACACCCTGGCTACTCACTTCCTTGATGTCAGTATGGGTTCATCCCTTTCTCCATCAAAGGCCATAGGCTTTTCATCATCTAGAACATTCGTTCTATAAATTTACAAATTAGGGTACTCTCTGACAACTGCTCCATGTTTAGAGCTCTTTCTCTCAATTTTCCCCAATTCTCAATTCATCGACCTGATTGAATCTCAACTCCTTTCAGCTTTCAGAAGTCTCCCAATCCAGCTGCCTCCTCTTTTACTGACTGACTTCTCTTTCCAGCTTAGATTTAAAGATCAATCATTGCAACTACTCCTTCGCCAATATTCTCAACTGCCATGCAGCACTGCCTTTCTATTTGGCAACACAGGATGACTCTTATAGTTTACCCTGTCATCACCTATACCACAGATAGAAAGTTGTACAGAAGAAAATGACAACTACATGAATTACCACTGCTATAAACTCATGATCGCCAATCTAAACTCTACCCTCCTCGACTTTCATGGCCTCTATTAATACAAATGCTTGTAAATCTGCACCTATAATGCAGACCCCCTCCAACTACTTAACATCTCAACTTGGATGCCTTCCTTAGAGGCATTGTCAAACTTGACTTGCCCCAAAATGAACTCAGCCACCTTAGCTCCCTCTCCAGGCAAAGGATATTACTGTCCACACAGTCCAGTTGGCCAACCCATACTGACATCAATCCTTTACTCTTCTTTCCACCTAAGCAATTAATCCTATTAATTCAATTTCTTAAATACTTCTAGAATTTATCTGCGTTCTTCCTAAAATACAGATCTGAACACCCCAGCCCGCCTTTAAATCCCTTTAATGGTATCGTATCACCTTTAGAACGAAATCTATACTTTTAAAATTGATTTTAGAGACCTTCTTCAACATGCCCCATTTAACCTCTACTATCTAATATCTTCTCACTCCCTCTGCACCACACTAGGCTCCACAGTGAATCATGCTTGGTACAGTGAATGCAGTATTATTCTGGTCTTTGTAATGCTCCCGCTCTCTTCACAGAGCTAATACCTACTCATCCTTAAAATCTGAAATGTCACGAGTCCATGATATGTTTTCCTGCAAAACTTCCTATGATAGCTCTTAGGAAGTTTAACTGGCTATTGAAAGATATTTCTAGACCAGCAGAAGAGAAGTTCTGTGTGAGCAGCGTCATTGTCTTTTCTCATTCACCTCTCTATGGCTACACGTGGCACAGTGCCTAGAACACAGAGGCACACTACGAATATTTTTTCAGTGAATCTATCCTTGATGTCTTAATATTCTCTCCCCTGTCATTCATTCTTCTATCTACTGTATATCTGCTTAGAGGCATCGGTCTACTCATTGGTAAAGTATACTTTGTGGTTTATGTTTACTTTGACCTACTAATTATAAATCATTATGAATCATTATTATAATCATTATAATAATCATTATTATAATCATGATTATTATAATAATGATTCATAATGATTTATAATTAATAGGTCATTTTCTACACAAATGCATGCTTTTAAAGTTTTAAAAATAGTTTTCTCCATTGGCAGCAAATTATTTCCTCTACCTATTTTTATTTTAAAATGTGTTTTTTAAATAGTTTTATAAGCAAAAGTAAATTTCAGTTCATTCTCTCAACAATTAAACGTTTAAAAAATAAAACCAAAATTAAGAGTGCTTAATATGTTATAAATGATTTTAAAAGTATTTAAAATAAAAATAAATACACTGGAAATGAGAGCACTTTTTAATGATTAGCAGACAACCACAGCCAATATAACAGTGGTGATTATTCTTAACATTTACATTAAATAGTAACAAATAGCAAAGTTTCAAGTAAGGATAGCTAATCACACTGGTCAGCATAGTAACCCCATCTCCCACCCACAAGTACAAGGCTCTCTCATTCATACACACACACACAATTCACGTACGTCATTTGGCCTTTTGACTTATTTTCCATTGACAAACCCAGCCTCCATTCATACAGAATGCTCAATCATTAGAAAATCCTCATTGAAGAAGCTAAAAAGCGTATTAGACAGGAGTGGAGAACCATTCTACATCAAAGTGACAGTAATTAACATATTTAGGTTCAGGAAATCTATAGTTGACCTTGAATTAATCATGTGAGCTGATAGGCAGGACAGTTCAGCATCATCTAATCATACTGATTAGTTTCATGATCAACTTGAGATACATGGATGGCATTTTAAGAGTTGACACAAATAATCAAAGGTTAAACCACATGCTGCATCATTTGCTTTACAGGCTCTGATCACACTTACCCAGAATATTGACGTTGTAGTTTTTCTCAGTTTTCCCAGCAACATTTGTTGCCTCACAAGTGTAACGACCAGTATCCTGAACTTGAGCCTCTTCAATCTGAAAATAAAATCACGCTTTGAAACCACAGTTTCTATTCAATAAGTAACTGGGGATTTTCTATCAATGCTATTTATGATGTCTTATTTTTCATTTGCATTCTGAATATTTTCAAACATATGAAAAATGGACAAATTGTAAAATGGATGGTTATATGCCCATCGCCCACACTCAACACTTACCAAGATTCAACAATTTTCATCTATCTCATACCTTGTCTTAATATCATTAACATTAGTTGTTGAAGGTCTAGATAGGTTTTTTACAATATAACCCAGAAAAAAAATAGCAAAAAAAAAAAAAAAAAAATCAGCACTTCTGAATAAGTTATTTAAGGCTTCGAAATATACAATCTTTATATGTCTAGGATATTGTTCAGTAAAATAACACCCTTGTTATTGGTTTATTATATCTTTTCTCCTATACTGGGTTTGTAAGCTTCTTCAAGTCAAATATTACATTCAATTAGTCTCAGTTTCCTAGTACTCAATTTGGTACTTGGGAGTTAATTGAATATCAGTAAATATTTTCTATGTATTTATCTGCAACATGCATCAATACTTTATCATCACTCATTCATTGACTGTTCAGCAGGTAGTCAGAACCTTGTACAAGGTACTGCAGGTAGAAGATACAAAGAAGTATAGTGTCATATATGGTTTCTGACTTGAGTTTACAATCTGGTTGAGAATATAAACTATGTGAACATAAAAAAAGAATTTAATAATAAACAAGGTATAAATAATAACCAAACAGTATGTGATTGATTGCTAATAACCACGATCCATTGCTAAAACATTCAAAAGAGGGAGAATCATTAGAGTTGCAGTTATCATTGAAATAATTTAGTATATACTTTCACTGAAAGTATTTAGTATATAGAAGGATGCACTAGAAGTATTCATTTCCATGAGGTTTTCTCCCTTTGGCCCCCAGTGGGACCTGCATACTCCAGGGTGCCTGGCTGGCCTCTGTGGTAGGGATTCAATGGATCCCAGGATTTCTTCAGCATCTCTCTCCCGGCTTCCCAACAACACCAGGATCTGTGCTCTGAACAAATGAACCTGCTATACTCAGTGAAGTTTGCTAAGATGGTTCTAACCACTCATAGCTCCCCCAACCAGGGCTGTCTCCCTCTCCCGATATCATTCAGGCAGAGCTGATATTTGAGAATTCTACCCCTCACCTTCTAGAACTCTAGGCTCCGCCTCAGAGCAGGGACAGTGCTCTTTGTTTTTCCCCCTATATAGCTTGATTGACTCATCCTACTTTGCTCCATCAGAGATTCTGGCCTTTCCTTTCTCACCAGCTCCCTATTATGGGATCATAATTCCCAAAGTCTCTACCTTCTTGCCTCTAACATATACATTCACACATTCCCTCCCAATCTCTCCGATGCTTCTGTCCTCCTTGTATAAGCTTCTCTGCTTCCTGTGTGCTAATATCCATCACCTATTTCTCTTACTGCCTCTTTGCTTGCTAGCAATAAATTGCCTTTACCAAGAGGCTGTGAGGTGTAGCAGATTCTGAAGCTATACTTCTGTATTTGCATCCCATTTCTGCCATTTAGTAACTGTGGGCAGATTACTTAGCTAGTCTTTCAATTTCACAGTAGGCTTATCATGAAGATTTTATAAACATTCCTGAATCCTAATTCTTTAGCCTGGCTTTAAATGTTAGCTGTTACTTTACTCAAATCCACCTTGTCAACATTATTTCCAAATATTCACTCTGTTAAATTTTGTTTTAGCCACATTAGCTCAGTTGCTTTCCTTCATCATGCTTTCTGTCCCATCTACCTACAAAAAACCAAGTAGCCTTCCAAGACTATTCTAGGCAATCACAGCCTCACCGTTTGCTATACCCCCAAGATGTATTGTCTGTTTTGGTATTGGTAATGTATTGCATTGGTATTGGTAATTAACTCAGACTTACAGCACTTACTACATTTTCAACTGAACTGTCAGTTTTTTATATGTTTATGTAAAATTAGAAAACACTGAGGGCAGGAAATGCATCTTATACTTTTTTGCATCCCTATCCAGAGCACCTAGAATGGTTAGGTACTGGCTGATTAGCTGAATAACTGAAGATGAGGCACTCTTTACAATATTCCTGTATCTTCCCAGAAGCCTTTTTAGATTGTTTCTGGCTATAAATATGGATAGAAAATTTAATATTTAAATCTTACTAACCATAAAATTTAAAAATATTACAGGCCTCATATATGAAAGGGTTCCTAGAATTTTCTAATATGAAATTAGTATAACACTTGTAAAGAACAGGCAAATTTCATGGGAATAATACCAAAGCCATGAGCTTAGGAGTAATATAAGAAGAAGTCAATGAATCTATAGCCTTACCTTTAACACACTTCCATTTTCAGAGATACTGAGGCCTGGTTTCTTCAGCAAGGGGCGGCCATCTTTGAACCAAGTCAGAGTAGGTGATGGGATAGCATCACTTTGACATAGCAACTCCACAGCTTGGCTAATAAGGACAGAGACGTTCTGTTCTTCTCCCATAATATTTGGTGGAACTAAGTGAAAGATGGGTTTCCCCTCAGGATAAAACAGGCTAGAACACTGCTTATCTTTATTAATCATCAGGACATATAGAGAACCACTCTATCAGTTCTTTTAAGATGTAGGATCGCACTCATTCAAACATACCCTCTTTGAATCATTTGGCTCAGAATCAAGTGTTAATAATAAATCACTGATTAATGCTTTCCTGTTGAACAAAAAGAGTTTTCACTAACTTTTCTCTTTAAAAGGTTTTAGAACTGGAAGTTCTCACTAAGTGCCCATTTAAAAAACTTGTTGAACTAGATGTTACTGTTTAAGATTTTCAAAGTAATAAATCATTCATGAAATATTTTGGAAATAACAATGAATGAAAGCAAAAACACTTTTGATATTTATTTATATTTTTTGCAAAAGAAAATAAATTTCATTGTCACAGAAGCAAAATAAAAATAAAAGAGGTGAAAGAGATCATCCAGTCCCATCCAGTCACGGTGTGCAAAACATAAAATGGGTGACAGATAATAGCTTATTTGAAATAACTTGACTAATTGGTGGCAAAGCTAGGCGTCTTCTGACTTGCAGTTAAGAGCTCTTTTTGGTTTTCCACCATACTTTGTCAACTTTCTACAGAATAAAAACCATGTGGGATAAAAGGCACAATAAAGAACAAACTAAATCAGTGACCAGCTGTACAACACACTCACAATTACATAAAAAGAGGAAATGAGTTGAAATGTTAATGAGATTAAAATTTGAATTCCCTGGCTATACGGTTTGTCAGATGCTGAAATGTGTTCTGAGAGAAGTTTAAGGAATCTCCTTCCTTTGGGTGTATTGGAAAATAGAGTAAACAATCATTTGCCTCAGATGGTTTAGGTACAACCCTGCCAAGAATGAGAGGGTGGGCTCCATAACCTCGCAAGGATTCTTTCAAGCCTGTATTTATAATAATTCAAATACACAAACTAATGATGAAATCAAGCCTGTTACACAAAGGCCACTCCAAAAAAGCATAGGAGGGAATGTCCTTGGCCATTTCTCACTAAATCCCATAACTATTTAGGATTGTAGGCAATTTACCATATTTATAGTTTTTGTTTTGTTTTGTCTTACAGGAAAGGTTAAGTTGCACTGAAATGACTCCCAAAAGACTTTCCAAATGCTTTGGTAGAAATAAGATTGTTGTGGTGAGGAAATGTTATATTCCATTAGCCATTGTTTCAGGCTTCATAGTGCTGGCATGTGGCAATACGACAATGAATGCAACGGACTTGAACAAGTAACTCTGTGTTTCTATAACCCGGAGGTTTCTCTGCTACCATGTCTTCTACAGAGGGACAGACATATGAAATGAACTAAGGGCACTTTCTTGTGCTGTTTCTGGATGTGACACCCAAAGGAATTGATGCTAAAAGAAGAAATGACTGGAACAGACCCATGGAGCATTTGTGCAGAGAGTCACGATGCCCTTTCTGATAAATTTAATAACACACACAGACATCTGGCTCTCGATAAACTTAAAGTAATCTATGGGGAACAGAAAACAGTGGGATTGTTTTCAATATGTGACACATTAGATACAAGATACACAGCTAGTCAAGTTTCAGATGAAAACTGCTATAATATTAGCAAAATCAGCACAATTAGTGCCATTTTCTAAGATATTAAAAAAAAAAACCAGATACATTCAGCAGTCTTAGAATAGAAAGCCCTAAAAAGAAGAGCCAATTTCGCAGCTTGGAAGTAACTTCAGGTAGTCTGGTCTCAATGGATAAAAAGTACCGTAACTGTAGAAAAATATGTGTATCTTAGATTATTTGTAGAATTTACAAAAGAGCATGGATTCTTTATGGATCCTTATAGAAGTGAAAGTCAGAAATAATTCAACGCAGAATGCTAATTTATTTCTGAGTATTTTCTTTCAGTTACTTTTCTTTACAGCTAAGTGAGTTAAATCAAGTTTAAAAGGATACAAGATTTTTAAAATTGAGAGAAAAAATGTAAAAAAAACCCCACCCCAAAACAATAGAGTATTTGTTTCTTAAAGAACATAAATTCAAGCAAATCTAATTACGGCTAAGGATATATATATATATATATATATATATATATATATCACTGAAACACATCCATTTTTTTCTGTCCTGTCTTTCATTTCCAAATTTTTGTTTAGTCTGAGAAGAGAACAAGATTCTACCCTTTAGACCCTCAGCTTCCTTAGATGGTATCCCTATTTTGCATTGTGGTTATGTTGCTTAGGAAGGGGTGGGTTGTGTCTGTTTTTCATCCTACACATTATACTTTTTAAATTTAATTACTGAAATTAGAACTGGCATAGGGTTACACTTGAGACCCCGAGGAATGTGTGGGTATCTACGAAAGTTCTCTGAGCTTATGTTAAAGAAAAGGTTCTACAGGAATCCAAATCATTTAAAAACTCAATCCTCTTGAAGGGGGTATCTCAGAATATGGTGAAACATACTCTGAATTTATGCCAGGGAGGAAACATTTTACTGAATTACACTTGTATATTGTAGAGAAAGCTGTTGTACTCAGTGTCTACTCTTCCTTCCACCACTACTCTCTACACCATAAACCTGAAGGGGACTGACCTCTGGGGCTGCACACTCTTAGGCTCCAATTAGACACAAGTTTGCCACGGTTACTACTACAAATATAGGAATATAATGGATGGAAATAATACTCATACTGGAACACAGATTGTAAACTAATTTCAGATTAAAAACCTGGTTTAGTTTTCCACTTCTTTAGTAGCTTGTTATGCATATATATTTCAAATGCTAAACAAATGGACACATTCTCAAACATATGTCCATATTAGCTAGCCGTTTGACTTTTATAACAGAGCAAAGATGCTGGTTTTCAGATGGAAAGGGTGGTAATGGGAGTATCATAGCAAATGGTAAAGAACAGTGACGCACATCTTTAGAACTCCTGGAAAATATCAACTCTCTCTCATCTTCCAGGTCTATTTTTGACACTAACCAATATAGGAATGGAAGGAGCCAATCCCAATTTTCACTGTTGACTAAAAGTAAATACCAGTGCTGCCACTCTGCCTGCTTGCTAATAACTGAACGATCTACTGTGTCACATACTTTGACTGATTGATGAATCATTCTCCAGGGGAATTTTAGATTGGCACATTCTTCATAAAGCAAAAAAGGGGCCCATGAAGGAAAGGAGTTAGAGTTCCTGCCGTTGGGCATTTTAGACCCAACTGTTATGTCAGACGGGGGCACCAGCAAAGCGGGAGGTTGGATATAGACCCATGTGAACTAAAGAAGAAACAGAAAATAGAGATGCATAGAAAGCCCTTCGGTAATCTACTGAAGCCAAGGGGGATTTTTCAGCTTAATGAGACATGTATGGTATCCATGTTGCAACAAGGGGCCTTTTTATGAAAAAATGATGACTTATTTTATGTTATTTGTGATAATTACATGTGTTTTTGGCAAACTTAAATAGAGAAGTCAGCCCACATGATCTGGAGGTTAAAAATATTTATGTATTTGAATAGGAGTGAGTTATTTGGAAGTGAGGTGGGACTTGGAAGCGAAGGCCTGCATTAAACCGAAATTCTTTGAGGGGCCACAGAAGAACCCAAAACCAAGAAATATAGTGGAAATAAGACGCTGTAAAAAGCCAGAAAGAGTTCTAAATGCAAAGGTACTAAAATGTGGAATGACAAGTGTAATCTACGGATGGAGGCCAATGAGGCCACAACTTGGTTCTGGGGGGGGGGGCGGTGCTTTGCTGTGATGGCCTCAGCAGAGACCCCAGTACAAAAGACATACATACCTCTTTGTACCTCACAGCTGCATGAGAGATAGGGGGGAAAAAAACTTGAATTTTGTCTAAGTTATGCTTAGTTTAACTTTTTTTTTTTCAATTACAGTTGACATGCAACATTATTTTATATTAGTTTCAGGTGTACAGCACCGTGGTCAGAAAGCCACATCATTTACAAAATGATCCCCCCAATGAGTCCAGTACCCACTTGGCACTATACATAGTTATTATCAGATTATTGACCATATTCCTATATTACATCCTTGTGACTATTTTTATAACTACCAATTTGTACTTCTAAATCCCTTCCCCTTTATCACCCATCCCCCCAACACCTCTCCCATCTGGCAACGATCAGTTTGTTCTCTGTACCTATTTATGAGTCTGTTTCGGGTTTGTTTGTTCATTTATGCTTAGTTTAACTTCTGCTTCTCAAATAGCCTTTAATTCATAGACAGTACTAACTACAAAATATGCTAATTGTAAATATAGTTAAAAAGTAATAAAATCAAGGCATCGAGTAGAATACTTGTAGACCAAGAAAGCTACTTGAACGTATGCTTGCTTTAGGGGCACGATTGTGTGCTCCAACTTACAAAGCCATTCTCCACAGTCATGGTCCTCAGGGTACCCCATAAAACCAACACCCTACACGTTGCATGTATGCATTTTAATGTCTCAGAACTTTAAAAGAGGAAAATTAGTTAAAGTTAAATGTAAGTCAGAAGGGGAGAATCTGATTTGAACTAACCTTGTAATACCATTTCTACGGTTCCTAGTTTTTCACTGTCAAAAACTTCCCTTAACTTTCCTCAGTGATCTTAGGACTTAAACACAGCTATATCAGAGAAGAAATAATTATTAAAATGTCTCACCATATACTCTGAGGTCAATGTCCCTTTGCTTCTCCCCAGCAGCATTCACTGCCACGCAGGTGTATCTCCCTGTGTCACTGATTTGGGCGCTGGTCAAAGCTAGAATGCGACCCCCAGACAGAACCTATCAATGATAAGAAAGCTACATAACCAACATATCCCTTAAGAATAGCAGGTGTAAACAGATTTTTCCTCTTATTTTCTGAGGTTGATCAATTGACATTTGCCTGTGATTTCCACTTGGGATATTTTAAAGTGGGCAAGCATCATTTAATCCCCTCTCATATCTGTGGGAGAAGACTGAGTGGCCAGAACCAAATAAACTTGGTAATAACTGCTGAAAACAAGTTTTGATATACGGGATCAAGTGAAGGTCCAATTTCATCCATATTGACTATAGAGAGAGAGAAAGCCACCATGAGAGAAAGATGAGAAGAGGCAGGAACAAGAGGAGCTAATCCACTTAATTTTTCTGTGGGAGAACCAGAAAGACGTCCAAATTAACAGCAAAGTAGCAGTCAACTAAATTAATTAGTCACTTTCACTGCCCTTTTATCCCATCGATCTAGTTATACCTCTAAAATATTGACATTAACTCCAGATAGTTTATGATCCCAAATTCTGCAAACATTGGATTTTCAAGAAAAAAATCAAGAAGTAGAATGAATGGTGGGAGAACTACGTTGTCTGCTAGGCAAAATAAAATTAAAGTACACTTTAAATGAGATATGTGTGTTTCTGTACTTTTAATTTTGAGTCAGTATAAACCACTTAAAATTTTTAGACTCCAATTTCTTTTCTCATAATGTTGCCTTTATGATTTCTTACTGTGTTATTTAATGATTCTGCAGAAGTAAATACATTCTATATGGTTTTCTGACTCATTACTATTTCCATATATTTAAATGTAAACTCTACCAAGAAATTCCTGTTTTTTGTTGTTGATGAACATTTCTTTGTGAAGGTGTCTGTTGTGGCGGTGGCAGGGAATGGGGATGGAAAGGTAGAAAGTATTTAACACAAATTTGATCATTTGTGCTACAGCACTGTATAAGATATACAGGAACTCTTAAATATACTGAGCTTTTAACGAATTGTTTAGAAATCCCAATTGTGTGTCCATAGTATTTACGGGTATTTATGGATGTATATGTGTACGGTTTTGGATAACATTTGTGAATCCTTATTCTCCAAATCTCTTCAACAGCTTTACCTGTTTGTACTTCCCGTACTGAATAATCAGGTAGTAGATTTCACTGAAGGAATGATGGAAAGTACCTGTATCCCATTAGCGAAACCAGAGACGGGGCTCCCATCTTTCAACCAGGTCAGACTTGGGGCAGGGATACCTCTGGCTTCACATTCTAACCTCACCAGGTTATTAACCACCACGGCCACCATATTATTGCTGCCAAAAATCGATGGGGGCACTGAAAAGGAATAAAAATAGATACATAAATAAAAGTAAGATATGTAAACACACAGAAGATTTCACGTCCCTCCTTAAATTCTTTCACATCTCTTATTTGGGATTCTAATCACATCTATCCTTTGAGGTAAGTAGGGCAATTATCAGTTTCTCCATCTTACAGATGAAAAACATAGGCTTTGCCCCTTTTTTAGGAAATCCAGTTTTTGATGTCACAGTGGATTTCTATTTCTTGATTTCTGGGCTCTTGTGTGTATGTATGTCCCTCCACTGTATCCACTTTAGTATGTTAACTACCAAGTCATCTTAAAAGCGTTATTTGTGATAACAACTTGGAAATATTTGTTTAAAATTATGATCCTATTCACAAATTATGATCTATTCACAAATAGAGCTATTGTCATTAGCTGATAAGATCGTTGATGAACTATTTCAACAATTCATCTAAAGCAAACTTAAGTTCAACAGCATGTGAAAATAGAGCATTTTAATAGGAAACAGAAAATAAAAACATTTATCAGTTTTAGAACACTGCACTCTTGAATATAGATGATGCTAAAACACTGTTAAATATTTATATTAGCATTTTATAGAAGGACAATAAAATCATTTTGAATGTTTCTTTATCCCAGGATGAATCTAGGAGAAGCAGTACTAACCATGGACCTGTAGATTATAAAATAACTCTGTTGCTCCAGCTGAGTTGATGGCCACACATTTATATATGCCCGCATCTGTGATCTGGGCACTTTCAATATCAAGGATCTGTCCTCTGTTTAAGAAAGTCACACCGGTAGAACCTGAGAGTGGACGATTATCTTTGTACCATGTAATAGCTGCAAGGGGAAGAGGAGAGAAGCCCTTCTATTTAAGATTTTTCTTTTAGAAGCTCAATATATACACTACATTGGAGCTTAAATAAAACAGTAACAATTGCTTTATTCTTATATTTATCATTTCAGTTTAACCTGTTTAAATATCTTCTTAGGGTTGATTTTTAAGGGGAGGTAACCCTAAGAAAAACAAGAATAGCCATACCAATAAAAGAGCCCTGAAATTAATTTATAAGAAAGGATATTCTCTATATTATCTCTAATGTATGAATATCATTTGGTAGCAAACTTTAAACTGATTCTATTTCTTTTTGTTGTACACATTCCTCTCATCTATAAAAAAATAAAAATAAAAACAGTCACGGGGATATAAAGTACAGCATAGGGAATATAGTCAATAATATCGTAGTAACTCTGTATGGTGCCACATGGGTACTAGATTTATTGGGGTGATCACTTTGTAAGTTATATAAATGTCTAGTCACTATGTTGTACACTGAAACTAATATTGTATGTCAACTGTAATTGAAAAATAAAAAATATATATATTAAAAATTTTTTTGTCTACATATCAACTCAAAACCAAATACTATAAGCCTCAAAATAGTTATATTATTATTGATTCATATAACTTACCAGTGGTGAGAATAAACAAAATAATAGTCACATCAAATGACTGATTTATAAAGATAATCAATCTGGACTAGAGAAAAAAATATTTTTTTAACATAAATGTATATAAAATACCATTGTGTGTTTTGTGGCCATAGTAAGGAAAATAAGACAATTAGTCACATATTTCTGCATTGTTTAAATGGGTAAATTATTTCACACAGCTAAAAGCAATGAAAATTCAAAAGTATCATCTACCTACCGAATGATATCCTTTGACTCTTGAAATGTATTTTATCATCTTTCCTTTATTAGTAATATATCATGCTCACAAACAGATTTAGCTATTCCCAGAAATCTTAAAATGTTAATAAGTTCAGAGTCCACAAGTAAACATACCAGGCAAGGGATTTCCAACTGCCTTGCACTCCAGCTGTATAGGGCTGTTCACCACCACAGTTTCATTGAGCATCTTTCCTGCATCCTCCAGGCTGGGTGGTTCTGCAAGAAGCCCCAAAACGATAATTAATTCATGTAAGTATCATATTTAAATTGGATGTTTTCTAAGTATGAATTGTCATCTCTTTCATATATATACACTGATATATTTGGAATAAAACTAAAGTATAGTAGTGAATAGAATTGAAGACCTGGTTGAGAACAAGACTTTAATAGTTTTTCTGGATCATCCATTTCTCTGTGCCCAGAAAGGAATATTCAGAATTGTAGATTAGCAGAGTAGAAAAAAGGTAGAAGGGTATTTATTTTTTATTCCAATAAATTTGATTGGTCTCATGGTAAAGTGCCTTCACTAAGAAGTAATCAGTCACATTTGACCTCTTCTAGTGAAGGAAAAGAATCGATATTTCTCAAAATATCTGAGTATTTTAAACCATTGCAGAGAAATTAGAACCATTTTTTGTTTGTTTCTAAGTTATTTTCTTTCGATATAAAAATTACAATTACATTGTTAATAAAACAGAAAACTGCATTTTCCACTTTAAATAATCCTAGCTAATACTGGTCTGTTGTTTACTGTGGGAATTCAGTAAGTCTAAGAGGCATAGTGGGAAAGGAATAACAACTTGGAACAATGCCCATGTTTTCAACACTGTCTCAAGGAGCATAGAAGGGATGCTGGGATCAAAAAATGACAAATCGACTAGAGGTCTTGTCTTATTTGGAAAAGATGCCGTCGATATAAGTTAATACATAAAGTTTATTAAAAATATATTTTAAAGATTTGCTAAATTTAACTCATTCAATGCATTTGAACCCTTCATCCCCACCTCATATACAATCAAACAATTGATCCATTAAGTTAGCAAAAACAGAGGAGAAAGGGGAATAAGAAAAATGATTAGACCTAAATAAGATGGCAGAAATAAAATTAAATTATAAATCAAGAGCATAAATGTGAGTGACTTCATTTTCTTGGTCAATAGGCAGACAGTTATTGACACTATTTGAGAGTTAACACAATTTTTTAAATTAAAAAAATCCAAATAGATAAAAAGCACAAACTAAAAAAAAAAAAAAAAGAACCCATAAAAATGTTCACAATAAAGAGTCAGAGAAAGGTTTGCCAGGACAACAAGGGTGAATATCAATTTCTGACAAACTGGAATACAAAGCAAAAATCATTAAACACAACAAAGCAACATGCTTTCTGTTGATTAAACTGTTACAATTCATGAAGAGTCCATTACAATGACAATGCTTTATGCATTGAATAACAAAGCAAAAGTTGTTCAAAAGAAGAGAAAACGTGAAAAATATAAAAGTAGTATATTTTAGCACCCCTTTCTCAGAAATTGACTATGTATGAAACAAACATAAAGTTATAAATAATTTGAAAAATAAAATTACCCATACAGATTGTGTGTGTATTTGTACATGTGTATTTATAGTTAACAAAAAATAAATATTCTTTTCAAATGTCAATAGAATATTTTCAAAATAGACTATATATTAGGCCACAAAATTGTCAATAAAGCATTTATACCACAATTTAATAAAACTATAATAAAAATGATTAGAAATCAATAATAAAAATATAAAGCTTTCTGCATGGGGAAAACCTCACTAAAGAGAAAAATCAATATAAAAGTATAGGATTAGAAAGATAAATTAGAACGAGATCGATTAAAATTAAAATCTATGGAATGTCACCAAGCAATACAATATTTAAAGGAAATTTTACCGCCAAAATTAATATACTAAAAACTAAGAAATAATGAAAAAAAAATGTTCTAAGCATTCAATTTACATTCTAGAAAAAGACCAATTAAATACACCAAAAGAAGTCAGGAATAAAGGAATAATAAAAAAGCAGAAGTCAACACCAAAGAAAACAAGCAAGCAAAACAACAAAAAAGGCAATAAAATTCAAAGTTGGTTTTTGGCAAGTTTTAAACAAAGTCTGTCCTCAGAAGTAGATGTCTTTGTGGGTGAGATCTCTATGTTTCTGGAAGTTATTCCTAAAGACAAAACATAGAACCCACACCTCTTTCGCACCTGTATCCATCCTTTGTTCCTTTGTATCTACCTAATTCAATGTATTAACATTTTTTTGTTTAAAATAACTAGAATGTTTCTGTTTTCTGCACTGATTGTGATTGATGATATGGTATTTAAGGGCAAAAGACCTTTAAATATGGTTATCTGACTTTTTTAACTGGAAAGGAAAAATAATTACTCCATGGCACAGTCCTTCGAATCAGTTACTTAAATATTCACTTAAAGCCTTCTGGACTGAAGCGATCACTGAAGGCTTTGACAGACTATGTAGCTGCTGCAATAAAACAATATGGTAGGAATAAGAAATAAAAAGGCTATGGAGTGCATTGGTTATTTTTTACTGTACTAGAGAACTGAAAGGGAAAAGATTAGATGTCAGGAAGAATGGCAGAGTAAGGCCTCCAAAAACGCACTCCTCTGTTTTTTCTTTTCTTTTTTTTTTTTTTAAGAGCACTGAACTATTGTCAAAATCAACTTTTTCAGAACTCCGGATTAGTAATCAAAAATGTCCTGGTGTGGTACTTAAAAATCAACTCAAAATGAATTAAAGACTTAAATGTAAGACCTGAAACCACAAAACTCCTAGAAGGCACAGGGACCAAGCTCTTGACCTGGGTCTTAGCAATGATTTCTTGGCTATGATACCAACAACATAACCAACAAAAGCAAGATAAACAAGTGGGGCTACATCGAACTAAAAGGCTTCTGCACAGCAAAGGAAACCATCAACAAAATGAAAAGGCAACCTACTGAATGGGAGAAAATAATTGCAAACTATACATTTGATCAGGGGTTAATATCCAAAATATGTAAGAAACTTATACAACTCAATAGCAAAAAAGAAAAGAAAGAAAGAAAAAAAATCTGATTAAATAATGGGCAAAGGATCTAAATAGACATATTTCCAAAGAAGACATAAAAAAATACAAATGGCCAGCAGGTACATGAAAAGGTACTCAATATCACTTATCATCAGGGAAATGCACATCAAAACCACAATGAGATATCACCTAACACCTGTTAGGATGGTTATTATGAAAAAGTACAAAAGAACAAGTATTGGCGAGAATGTAGAGAAAAGGGAACCCTCATGCACTGTTGCTGGAATGTAAATTGGCACAGCCACTGTGGAAAACAGCATGGAGGTTCCTCAAAAAGTTAAGAATAGGAATACCATATGATCCAGCAATCCCTCTTCTGGGAATATATCAGAAGGAAATGAAATCAGTATCTCAAAAAGACATCCGCACCTCCATGTTCACTGAAGCACGATTCCCAATAGCCAAGATACATAAACAACCTGAATGTACATCAAGGGCTGAATGAATAAAGAAAATGTAAGCTACACGCGCACACACTCACATACACACACACACACACTATTCAGCTCTGAGAAAGGAAATCCTGCCACTTGAAACAACATGGGTGAACCTATAGAACATTATGCTAAGTGAAATAAGCCAAACAGAGAATGACAAATGCTGCATGATCTCACTTACATAGAGAAAAGTTAAACTCACAGAAATAGAGAGTAGAATGATGGTTACCAGCGGCTGAGGGAGTGGAGGAAATGGGGAGATGTTGGTCAAAGGGTACAAGCCTTGATTTATAAGATGAATAAGCTCTGGGGATCTAATGTACAGCAGGGTGACTATAGTTAATAATACTGTGTTGCTAAGAGAGTAGATCTTAAGTGTTCTCACCACACACACGTGCGCACATACACACACACAGGTAACTATGAGATAAAGGGTGTGTTAACTAATCTGATTGTAGGAATCATTTCACTATATATATATATATATATATATATATATATATATATATATATATATATCAAATCATCACAGTTTAAATATGTACAATTTTATTTGGATGGAAAAGGATGAAAAAGGCAGTGTGGTATTAGGCGTAAGGATAGACATTTAGGCAGTGGAATAGAATTGAGATTATAGAAATAAACCCTTACATCTAAAGTCAAATGATTTTCAACAAGAGTGCTAAGCCCATTCAGTGGGGTAAAATAGTCTTTTTAATAAATGGTGCTGGGACATTTGTAGGTAAAAAGTAAATATAAATATAAATTCACTTATTCTCTTCTTAAAGGGATAGTGTTGCAATTTTGAATTTAGGGGAACAATTTTCTAGACAGAAGCATTAGTAAGGTAACAGTGTTATGTTAACAATGAGAAGATGTCTGCATACTCCAAGCAGGAGGTTGAATTCCATTGTACTTGTTGGTTTTTGCCTCTATTTTCCTTCTTCCAAAAGCTGCATGCCAAAACCACAACACCTTCTTCAGGACACATCGTAGGCTAGATTCTGCCTATTATTTTAATCACTCAAAGGCATGAGTTGACGTTTTCAAATCTTGGTTCCATTTGAATTAATACATAACTCATCTAAAAATTACGTGGGTGAGTTAATCCTCCTTAACCACCAAAATGATGATACAGTGAGTAATAAATTCACCTATACTGAGAAAATAGTATAGGAGAGTCCTGAACTAAAGTTATCCATTAAGAAAGAAAGAAAAACAAAGTTCCCTACAATGTTCGCAATCTCTTTTAGGCCACAAATGAGCTATTAAGCAAAACCCAGCAACGAAAGAGAAAACCTTTTTTAAGTGGGTGTTAGCAGATGTTAGCCAAGCAAATACTCTAAAATAATAAAATTAAATTAAGGGGTGCTTCACTAATGTTTTCACCAGACAACTAATACGGACACTAGATGGTTCCTGGCTAACAGCAAAGGCAGCAGGACTTTAGATGTATTTGTTAAAATGTTGGTGCAGTGAGAAGAGCCAGAAGCTAAATACGAGTTAGGCCAAAATACTGGTTAAACTACCATTTACAGATAATGATTAGGAACCGGACAACAGGCTAAGCTCTCACGAGTCATCTTTCATGTCATCCTTCCAACACTCACAACAACCTCCTGAGCATGGTATTATCATTATCCTTTCCATCTTACAGATGAGGAAACTGAACTTTCAAACAGTTAACACTAAACTCACTGTTCTACAGCTATCACTTGGCAGTTTAGGAACCCAAATTCAAAGTCCACGCGTTTATCCAGAACATTGCACTTCTGGTGCCTCACCATGGTTGATTTTTTTTTTTTTTTTCCCTAGGAAATAATTAAGTGCAGATGAAATGAATGCTTGAGCCATTAGACCCCAAATAATCATTTGTTTGTGGAAACATCTGTCTCACTTGGCAAATATCTGAGGTTTAGATATAATTTCATACTTTTGTCTAGAGAATTAGAACTTACAGAATTATGAAACTTTGATGATCAAAAAGGACCACCTAGTGAGAGCTTCTGCTTTCTATAATAGACAGAACTCCCCCTGGTAACCCCAAGGGAGCATGAGAATATTCCATTTCTCATGATCATAACTTGGTCTTCCAGTCCAGGAGACCATGCACCCTTACTTCACCTCTTGAAAAGACTTTTTTTTGCCATGCTTGAGAAGAATGGAAGCATTATGATCTTTTTTATATGAAAGGGAAATATTAAACAATTGGAAAGTTGAGTTTCTTAGGACTGAACACTTTTGGATGACAAACTGTCATAAATGCTCATTTGCTGAATGTGTGAACCCCTCAATAAAGGTTGGGATAGAAACAAATCCTAATTAAAAGGCAACTATAGGATGGGTTAAATAAATTCATAAATGAACTACATTAAGTGATAGTTGCCTCCCTATAGATTTTTCAACGTCCCTTTTAACATATGGCACCAGAACTAGATATAAGGCTTTGGAAGCATTCGGGGAGTGAGAGTAGAACAGATCTAAGTCCGCTCTTATTCTTCAGATTACTATAAGCTTCTATTATTGACTTCTAAAGTTGATTAACTTTAGGATGAAATTGAATTACCGTATTTACAGTAATTGAAGATGCCGTTAATACATCAAGTCTTTCAATGTGTGGTGTCTTTAAGCCACTCTTCTTCCACTCTATTCTAATGTAATTTTTCACATTAGATTAACTTGTCATTTTAACCTCTGAGATCTTTTTGAAATCTATGACCAACTAATTCCTTACAAATTCCTACAGTTTTTTTTTTTTACCATCTCCAATTCTCACTGAAGCTATTAAAACAAGTAGGAAAGAGGACCGACTCAAATTCAGAGCCATTTGTTTCCAAGTAAACGTGGCAGTGATGCAAGAGGATGTGCCAGCTTTCTGTCCAGACTCCTGTCACATGTACTTAGCCAACTCTTTCCTCCAGGTTGATCATAAAAAGTATTAAATTCAAAGTTCACATTATCATTTAACCTACATTCAGGTTGATGAACTGTTATCCAGACAAGTCAAGATGGTACTAGAGGAAACATTTTCAGCTAGTATTGTATCTTACCTCTATTCTAATTGTGATTCGTATGAAGAAGATTGTTTTATATTCTCTACCTGATTCAGTAATTTTTCATAAATCCTTACAATGTCTAACCTTCTGTTTCTCTTACTTTTCACATTAACCCAGATGTCTTCCAGCTTGCTCCTCACCTCTCTGATAATTTTCCATACAGGTGTGTACCCTAAGTGCATCTCCTGCTAACATACTTTTTGTTACCATAATCAGACGCTGGGTTTATAGACTTCTGTTTTCCTACATATTGACTCTGCTTCTTCTCTTCTGTTATTGCTCAGTATTTGATGGGAGGCTTTCTTTCTTTCATGGACTCTGTTTTTCAGTCACTTTTGATGACATTGGCAAGTCTGTAGGCCAGTCGTTAGAGTCTGGGCCAAAGTTTCTCCAAGTAATAGCACACAGACCACTTGCATGAGAGACGCTGTTTCAGAAGATCTGCGACTGGGCCCAGGAGACTGTATTTTTAACATGCAATATGTGTGATTTTCCTAAACATTGGAGTTTGAGTATCCCAAACAATAAAGAGTAGTTCTTCCCAGTTCTGGAGACATACATTTTGTTCTTCATTACAGAGTCTTCATTTAAGTACTTTAAGCCAATCTAGAGAACAAAAGCATCCTTCTTTTTGGTAACACCTGAGAGAGTAGAAGTGGGAGGTATTTTATACCTAACACCACTAAAGCATTGTACAAGTCAGATGTTCAGGGAAACTAAATAATTTGCTCAAGGTGACCTAGATCATGATTAGCACAGAACACAAATCAAAGTCGGCCTGACTCCAGTGCGTGAGATGATTGTAACATAACCAGCTAACCCACTTAACTGCTTCCTCGTAGCCAACAATGGACAGCAGATAAGGATTGAAATTGTCGGAAGGGAAGGATAAACTGCCTGTACAAGAAGGAAAAATGGAGATTCAGGGCAGAAAAACGGCGAAAGGACAGCAAGCCCACCCCTCCCAGCACACTCTTAGATGGAAATGGAAGTCTGAGTATGTGCTGGAGACAGTTACCAAAGACGAGCAGGGAGAGACATTAGGCCTTAAGAGGAACAAGTTCAAGTCAATGGCACTAAAGGGAGAGCAGGGTCAGCCTGTCCCCAAACCCTTAAGCATGGTGAGCCAAATCCAAGATGGTGACAATCAGATATTAGTCTTTAAGTTAGTTAGTCAGTAAAAACAATAAAGGTCCTCTTAAGGAACATGATTTGTGTGTATGACATCTGTTAGTTAAGTCTTCATATTTAGTGAACTGGAGAAAGAATAAATTGGTTTATTGGAAACATTTAAGGGAACTGATGATTTTAATCTTTTAAGTGGTTGATTTAAATAAAAGAATATGTAAAGAAGCAGGTTAAAAGAATTTAATGTCCAATTTAAATTTTTTCATTTACTTACTATTCGCTCTTTCATTTGTTAACTATTTACTGACTGCCTAAGGTTAAACTCTCCTAGGTTAAATTACTCGGTAAATGTGGAGTGAATATATGAAAGAAAGAAAAAAGAAAGGAAGGAAGGAAGGAAGGAAGGAAGGAAGGAAGGAAGGAAGGAAGGAAGGAAGGAAAGAAGGAAGGAAGGAAAGAAGGAAGGAAGGGAGGAGGGAAGCAGGGAGGGAGGGAGGGAGGCAAGAGGGAGGGAGGGAGGGAGGAAGGAAAGAAGAAAGAAAGAAAAAGGAAGAAAGAAAAGAAGGGAAGGAAGAAGAAACAATGGTTTAACATGCAATCATGGGAATCAGAGAAAATGAACAATGCATACATGGAGATCTTGAATAGCTCTCTGCCAATATCCTTGGCTGTATTAGGAAAGTCCAAGCCTGCATTTCTTAGCCCTGTCTGATGACTCTCCAGAGGTCTGAAGTCTTACTTTCAAGGTCAGGTAGTCTTTCAAGTTTACTGTGAAGCAGTAACATTCATGAGGTGTTCCATGGCCCCCAGACATTTTATTAAAGCACATGAGAGAACATCTTAAGTCAAGGATAGCTTCTACTCACGAAATTCCTCTTATAGGCAGGCAAGAAAATGAAAACTAATGCTAAGGAGCAACGTTGCAATTTTTGTCTTTTCAGCGAAAGTTATCTGTGGAAAGTTAATCAGTTAACAAGATTCAAATAATTTAAAACACAAGGCAATGTGTTTATTTATTTATGAGCTTTAACACATCCTATTTGACAACTTGAAAACTAAAGATCTTAATATGATCAATTATAATTGCAATAATGTTAAAAAAAACACACAAAAAAGCTATCTAGGTTTTTTTCATATACGCTAAAACATTTATTATTTTCCACCGTAATTCAATAAAAATGAGCCCACTATGTTTACAAAAGGACCCTAGAGATATTCTTTAGTTAAGATGTGGGAATGACATTACCATGTACATGCAGCTGAAAACGCTGTTGTGCTTCTCCAGCCGCGTTGGTAGCCACACATGTGTATCTGCCAGCATCTCCCATCAGGGCTTTGGTAATTTGTAGAACTCGACCCGAAGACTGAATCTAATCGGGAGCAGAAAGCATGGCAGCATTTGGTACTTTACACTTGGACTTAAAAACATTTGCTAAGATAGAGGAACTCATTTAAATGTATAATATCTAATAATATTTTTATGCCAATATCTAAATTATGTCTTGATAGATTAAGAGCCAGATCACTCCATCATGCAGTAGAAAAATGGACTGATTGAAAAGCTTTTGTTACTCATTGGAGAAAATAACCGAAGGCCAGCCTGCTGGTAGAGTCATAAAACTCCACTGAATGAAAGACTTTAGCACTGAACTATGAGGTATGTGCTGAAAATGTAAGCTATTTGAAAAACCATGGTCACATTTATATAACACTTCATAAATAGCTTTAAAACAACAATCTTTTTTGATTAAATGGTCATGGGGGCCAGAAAAACAATAAAAAATTATAAAATATGAGTCATGGAAATGCAGATAAATTTCTTCCTGTGTTGCCTTACTTCCCTCTTAAACCCACTGCAACTGGCTACCACCATTTTGGAACTAGAAATTCAGCGATTATTTTTTTACAACTGACTATTCGGAGGCTACCAGTAACTTCCAATCACAATATCCAGCAGCCCATGTAGTAATCGCAGACTCTCTCATCATCTATAGCATTTGGCGTTGTTGACTACCTACCGAATTTCTCGCCAAAATAAGACCTAATTGGAAAATAAGCCCTACCATGATTTTTCAGGATGACATCCCCTGAGCATACGTCCTAATGCATCTTTTGGAGCAAAAATTAATATAAGACCCGGTCTTATTTTCGGGGAAACACGGTACCTATTCCTTGAATTGCTCTATTCTCTCGGTGTTGCAGACATAGCATTTTCCCTCAGTTCTCATTCTCTGAATTTCTTAGATTACTTTACAGAGTCTGCTTCCTCCTCCTGTCCCATAAAGAGGAAACTTCACTTTCTGATAGTTTTCAGCCAAACGCTTGGCTTCAGTGAAGAATCCTGCACAGACTCCTAAATTTATAGCGTTGGCCTCAACTTCTCTCCTGAGCTTAGTACTTGTGGCTCCAGCTCTCTGCCGGACAGGTTAGCACATGAAATTTAACATATCCAAAACAACGCTTTAATTGTTTCCTTGTATCTCTAAACCGACTTCTCACTGCATGTTTCCAATCTTGTTTAATGGCATCCAATATTCTCCCAGTCATCTGGGTTTCAGAGCCCACTATAACTTTCCTATTAATTCTACCACTCCATGTTTCTCAGATCCCCTATTTTCCATTCTCATAACCACTATGGGATTATAATAGCTTAATTTATATTCCAGTGTCTCCAACCTCCCAAACTGTTGATCTATCTTGCATACCATTGCCAGAATAATTTGTCTACAATGCAAAGTTGATCCTTTTACCAGTCCTCCGTCAAAGCTCATTCATGGCTCCCCACTTTGCCCAGAATGAAACCTTAACTCAGCATAGCCTTCCAGGCTTACCACAGTCCAACCCCAAATGATCTTCTCTCATATACTCCCATGTAAACTCCCACTATTCTCCAGCCATACTGTACTAAACATGCTAAGCAAACACATTCATACATTTATAATCTATAATCACTTCTAGACTTTTGCCCATGGCCTTTCAATGCCATAATTTCTTAAGACTCTGAACTCAGTCAGTTCTCTCTCCTTTCTTGTTACTCTTTAGTCTCCACTTGGATTAATTCAACCGCGACCATGGTTTCAAATATCATCTATGTGTCAGTATCTCCAGCTAGAGCTTTCCTTTGAGCTCCAGGACCATATAGTCAATGGTCTACCTGACATCTTCACTAGTTTATTTCAAAGTCAATTCAACCCCCAAAAGTCTAAAACTCAAATCAGTTTTTTTCCCTTCACACTTGCCCTCCTACAGAGTCTCCTACCTCACGGAATGGAATGACAATCTGTGCATTTGTGTGAGTTAGGTTCCTATGAGTTTCCTTCGCGTTTTCTTTGATTTCTTCTCTCACTTTCTCTCTCACCTTTCACAAGCAATTTATCACTGGGTCCTAATGATTTAATCGATAAATAACTCACAAATCTATCCATGTATCCTCATCTCCACGGTCAGCATGAAAAGTCTAAATTTCTCTCTTCTCTCTCTTCTCTCTCTCCTAGACAAATAAGCCCTAATTGATTTCCACATACCTATCTTTGATCTTTCAATTCATTCTCCAAAAGGCGCCTGGGTAACTCTTAAAATGCAAACCTGATCATGTCTCTTCCCTCTTAAAACCCTTCGATGATCTCCCATTGCTTTGGAGTAAAAATAAAATCACTGGTATTAAATGCCCCCTACCTGCTCTGTAGTCTCCCCTAATACTCTCGTCCTTGCAATCTGATCCTCACTCCACTGGCCTGCTTTCAGGTCCTCAAGAGGTGTCAGCTTCTCCTTTACTTTAAGTTTGTCCATGCACATCTTCTCTGAAATACCCTACTCAGTTCCTTTCCTTTAATTCACCTACTTACTCCTATACATTCTTCAGATCTCTGCTCAAAGGCTTTCTCCATAAATTACTCTCACGCTTAAAGGCTTTCCCCGTTATGTGTTCTTACACCTCTCCATATTTTCTCTTAGAATTACTCATTACAGTTTGCAATTATACTCTTGTATGATTATAAATACCCATCTTCCAGGTAAACAGTTGTTTACTTGCACTATGTTTGAAGGCTACATACTGAATTTTTTCACTAGCCAAAGTACAAGATTAAGTCCATTGGATTTGGAATAGGAATAGGAACAATAAATGAGCAGATATCTACCATGTGTACTGGGAAAAAAATTCAGTACAGCCCTCATTATTGAAAACTTAACTACAAGCAAAGTTCAACACACATTCATCAATTAACTTGATCCTAGCAGTAATATCTATTAATTTGGACTTTTAAATGCATCAGATATCCAGGTTTGAAATCAATCAATCAATCAGTCTATCTATCTATCTATCTATCTATCTATCTATCTATCTATCTATCTATCTATCTAACAAATATGTACTGAAGTAGTTATATGCCAGGGACTATATTCATTGTGAAGGATACAGGAATGAATTTATTCATAGAGATTGAGTCTCTGCCCTCTTGAAGCTTATAAATTATTTAAAATATGTTTTTCAAGACTATTTCAGTTAGGTTTATGTTGATATGACTTTAATCTTAATCTATGGTAAACATATGGAGGATACTCTGACTTAATATTGATGAACACTGTTCATCATAGTTAAGCATAAATCAAAATAATAAAAATACCAACCAATATGTTAAAATTGATATCATTGTTAAGGTTATGATTCTTTAATTAATTACACTCTCCAAGTCAAAATACTAAGTTAAGTTCTAAAAAACTCTAAAGAACACACATCTTATGTTAATAAATTTTCTGCAAAATCTGTCCAACAGGAAAAATCTACCGTTAAGAAAGAATGTGATAGCTCCAGGAGGATCTATGTAGCTTTCTCATTTGGGACTCAGTGACATTTATACTTACTTTGAGGTTTCCTTGGGCAGTGTTCACAGGTTGGCCATCTTTTAACCACGTAATGGATGGATTTGGAATGCCATTAGCTATGCACTGCAAGGTGACAGGTTTGTGTTTCACTACGGCTCTTTCAGAAAGGCCTGAAGATTTGATTGTTGGAGGAACTAGATTTGAAAGAAGAAAAGAGGAAGGGAGGGAGGGAGGGAGGGAGGGAGGGAATGAAAACCATAATCAGTGGGCTAAACACTTGAAAATCTATATGCGAAAACCTGAAACCAAAACTTTAAAAGAGGAAAACCCTCTTTAAAAAAAAAAAAAAAAAAAATTTCATCCCAAGCATTTAACGTATATTTTAAGCGATTACTTATTGCTTAACTGTGGATCTCTAATTCTCCAAAGACTAAATAAAATGTATTTATAGCAACTACAATCTACATGCATGTTTGGCTTACACCTTTTGGTGTGTTTTCCCAATCTATTATGTCCCTCCCTTTCTCAAGAACTACCTCATTAAATCAGGGTGAGTTTCCAGTATCATATTCATACTGTATGACTCTGCCCCAAACGAGGCTGAATGAACCTAGGACGGTAACTTGATTTAGGCTGGACCTGCCAGATTCTCTCTCCCTCAGGAATTGGAAATGAGACTGAGAAACAGGAAAGTTATATTCCATCACGGGATTGGAAAAGCAGGAACAATGCGGTCTGCACTGACGGAGGGGAAAACAAAGTTGATGTTCATAGAAACCTCTGCTGTCACTTCCAAGTGGCTCTCCAGTCTCTCATTCCAGTCCCTCCCTTCCCAAGTTCTGCTGGCCAGTGAGACACACAATACCCTGGCAGAAAGTTGCTTCTATCATTAAATTAATGGTTTTAACACTATTGTGCCAGTTTTATGAATGCACTTACGTGCCCTGGATTCTGTACAACATCCTCAGCCTCCATTTCTGGAAATGATTTTATTCACACTCCCTCTTATTTTGGCTAAACCCTTCAATGCTGACCTAACCCCTTTATTCGGAATTTGCTGCCTGCCTCCTTTATCTTATTTGGTCTCATTTCTCAGACCCTGGCTTTCTATGCAGCATGGACTTCTTAACATTTAAGTTACGTCTATATTCACTCACATGGTAAGTCTCTGTTAGCAAAGTGACTTAAAATCTACCATTATTTAACTCAAATTCACATTCTTTACATTACTTTCCACAGCTCAAAATGTATCTAGAGCTACAATCTGAATTAGATAACGAAACAATGCACAAATTAATTTGAAATGTAATGCTCTTGTCCCTTCTTTAGCATACCATGAACAGTCACTTCAAATTCCTTCTTGTGGTCTCCAGCAGTGTTTGTTGCTACACACCGATAAAGGCCTGTATCTGACACTTGAGCCCGGGCAATAACCAATTTGCGTCCATTTAGTAAAATCTTGAATCCATCCCTTTCATCAATTAGCTGGCCATCCTTCAGCCACCTACAGAAACAAGGAAAAAGAAGTCTATATATATACATATATCTATCTATCTATCTATCTATCTATCTATCTATCTATCTATCTATCTATCTATCTATATATATATATACATTTTAAATAACTGACTAAATTCCTTGAATATAGTATATGGAAGTGTGATCAAACAATATGGTGTACGCTGAGGCTGAGTGCCATCAAGGAGATGTTAATTGCGTATTCTGACCTTGATGGAATTGTGTGAGCTGAGTTTGTACCCAGGAACACTACAGTGAACTCTGAATATTATAAGGGCTTATTTAGAACATTTGAATGATGTGCATAGAAAATGGCCTGAGACATAGGCAAACAGTTTTATCCTCCATAATGACAACGCTCCATGTCACACATTGTTTCTGATATGGCAATTTCTGTCAAATAAAAACATGACGGTGAGTCCTCATCCACCTTATTCACCAGATCTGGCACCGTGTGACTTCTGGCTCTTCCCCAAAGTCAAAATGACCATGAGAGGTAAATGATTTGAATCAATCAGGACATCGAGGCAGACACGACAGTGCAACCAAAGACACTTACAAAAGAGGACTTCCAGAACTGCTTCAGAAAGTGGCAAGAACGATGGGATAAGTGTATTTAAAGTGAGGGGGAAATTTTTTAGGGGGATTAATGTGTCTTTTACTGTAATATTTTTTTATTTATTTAAACAGTCACTGTATTTTTTATCACATCTTGTGTGTGTGTGTGAGTGTGTGTGTGTGTGTGTGTGTGTGTTATAGCTCTTGGAGGAACTAGATTTATTTATATATTAGATTTTTATATACATATGTAAATTCTCGGTTGTGTTTTTGCCTAATTTCCTATTTACTCATTTTATAAAATAAATAGTAAATGAGGAAAAGAATAAAGGAAACTGGGCATAACACAGAAGTTTGCATATTGTTGGAACCTAGTAACTAAGTGTTGAGTTCTTCATTCTTCTACCAATGTTGGGCTACAAGACGAGGCAAATGCCCCTAAATATTATTTATATCAAATGATTAAATAATGTTAACTAGAAAAATGAACACAATCTTAGCATTATTTTTCATTTCTTATGAGTTAATCACTTTCCATATAGTTTTATAATCATAGTGAACACATTTTATTCCCTTAGTTGACTACACCTTTGCATATCCTGTAGTTCTTTTGGAAATGCAAGGTAAGTATTCAAGAAATGCTTTGTGATTGAAGGAATGAGAATAAAGGATTGGTAAACATATATGTATGTTAACTCTATTTCTCTAACATGTCTGGTACATTTCTTTTTATTTAGTCATTCATTAAACATTGCAGTGTCTCGGGAAGATCTAACAGATACTGCCCAATAGTCTGTCTCTATGAACTGAAAATGTAATTTCTAAGAGCATAAATGGAATTCCGCTAATTGAGCAAATTTAAGGGCCCTGTGAGTATGAAGTGAAAGCCGCCTTGTATATAGAGTATGTCTTTTAAAAGAGGACTATAAGGAATGTAACTTTCTACGACCACTTTTCAATGACACAGAACCTCTTTCAACACAGCTCTAAAACACTCAAACAAAGAAGTGGGCGGTACTTAGAAGACATACCAAAACCCTTACATGATAGTTGGTGGTGGCGAGCCTGTCACTTGACAATCTAGCTCCAGTAAGTTATTAACCATCACTATGAAGTAAGATCTTTCATCTCCTCCCTCTATAGCCGGCGGCACTGGAAAACAACAGAGATGTCGCTTTTAATGAAATATATACAAGAAAAAAAATGCGCCATCACTTTAAACAATACTAAGTTGCAGTTTAGAACGTTGGCAAGTGTCACAGTAATTTGGTACATGAAGGGGATTTGAAATGTGAAATACATATTACAATACACACTTGCCAGGATCGATGAATGTACTTTTTACATATTGTGGATTTTTCTCAATTAATCTAGCACTATGCTGCAGCTGGTACCATCTAAATGGAAAGTTGATCCATATTTTATATGGCATATTTTCATAAGAATAAGAGAAAGGGACTTCCAAAATGGGGTCTCTCTTCAAAAGCCTTCAATTAATAAAGAAGTAGAGACTGGTGAGGTTGCAAGATGACCTCCGAAGACCCAGAGACTAGTTTCCTGTTGTGTGGCACAGTGCTCATGACAGAAGCCCATGTTATCACTCATTGTACTCAGACGTTGTCATCTGAAGTAAAATGCACCTATGTCCTTACAAAGTATACCTATCAAGATCAGTGGACGATGTACAAGGGTTTTTAGATCTTGGTACTCGCGATAGCGAAATCTGCCACTCAGGAATGTGCAGCCCGGAGCAGAACAGATAACTAAACCTTCTCTAAGATTATTTGATTATTTCATGGCCCCCAAAGAGCACTTAAGAAACTAGTCAGGTTTGGCTGTGAAACTGAGAATCCAGGTAACGACATCCTTATTTACCTAAGACATCAACTTCGTATTTGATTTCCTTCTCTCCTGCCACACTGGTAGCCACACATACATACTGTCCCCGATCCGCTTCGAGGGCACTCAGAATTTCTAGTTTCTTCCCACCAGCTTCTATGCGAACATTGTCACTGGCTTTCACAGGTACCCCGTCTTTTAACCAGGTGAGAGCTGGAGGAGGGTTGCCGGCAGCTTTACACTCCAGTGTCAGAGAATGAGCAACAACCACTTGCTTACTCAGAGGTGCAGCCAGATCACCTTCAATCACTGGAGGAACTAGGGAGAAAAAAAGTAATATTTCAGGTGCTTCTTTGAATCCTAATGAAATAAAGGTTGTTTGTGTGTGTGTGTGTTTTTCTCACATAGTTTGACCAGAAACTACCTACAGGTCCATCTTCCTATAGGCTGTTGAGGAAAGAGGATTCGCCTTCATGGTTCACCCAATCTGCAACTATTCTTAATATTGTGGGATACTCTACACTGTGGTTTACAAGAGGCAAACAGTTACATTATAATTACGTTACCTCCTCCATAAAAACCAAATGGTATGGTTGCCCCAAGTGCCATGTGTAAATGGTTGGCCAAATGAATGGACCACTGCTTGCTAACCGTTGCTTTTAAAAATATCTTTCCAAATCATGGGACACATTTTTCCAATTCCACCCCATACGTGTTGAAAATGACCAAACCCACCAAGACTTTATTAGTGAAGAAACTGGAAGTTGGCAAATTAGAAAGCCTGGAAAGAAAGGTATATAATCCAAGCACATATTTTTTTCCTTACCATAGACATCCACATGGAGTGATTTTTCAGCAGTTCCAGCAACATTGGTTGCGTGGCACGTATATGTTGCTGAATCAGAGACCTGTGCTCGAGGAATATGGAGAAATTGTCCCTTATCAATATAAAGTGCTTGAGAACTGGATATGATTGGCTGGCCGTCCTTATACCAAGTAATGGTGGGCATTGGAAGTCCCCGTGTTTCACACTCCAGTTTAATTATGCTGTTGATCAATGCTGATATTTCTGTGGTGACATTCCCTCCTTTAATACTTGGTGGAACTACAAACAATTTCAGAACAGAAACAAGTCTTCTAAGCTTTAGTATCTGCATCAAAAACTTCAATGTTATAGATGTTTAAGTAATGCATTTAATGTAAATACAAATTAAAGATAATTAGGAAGTCTATGACTTATCTACTGATAATTAATGGCCTGCTTTGTCAATCTTCATCACCCTCTTGGGTTTCAGATTTCAGTAAAAGCAGAGTCACAGCTATTGTTGCAGGGATTCATTTAGATCTAATAGATTATATTATAGTACTGAGAACATTATGTTTAACATACAAAGCAGAACAAACTAAAACCCCACTTAAAGTAAATATAATACCTCTGAAATTAGACGAAGGGAGGAAAAATGTCAGATGTGGTACAACCTCATGCCCTCTCCCCCCAAAACACTAAAGGTCTAAGTGCTTGCAGAACCAGCTACTGGTCATAGCGGTGCAGTCTTTAACTTTTGCTTCTTACATTGTTTTTTTGTTTTTTGTTTTATTTTTGGAACTGCCAAGACTTCATCCACTCAACTTTACTCATCTAATTGGGTGCATATGTATCTTCCATAATTCTGCAACCACAATGCCTGGCCTCTCACACCACATGATGACTCTGCTGCTGGCACAACTCAAGTGGCTCAGAACTGTTACATATTCTGAACAATGGACATTCCAGGATTGCACTATAATTGCAACAATTTAAAAGACATCAAATGGCATGCACTTGAACTTAGTGCCTTGACATTATTTTATTGCACTTTTATTTTAGAAGAGGATATTTTTGTGGAATGTTTTTCTTATGGTTGGAATAGGGTTATGGGTTTGGGGAAGATCACAGAGGTAAACTGCCATTCTCATCACATCACGGCAGGGGTACATACTATCAATATGATTATCGCTGATGATGTAACCTTGACAATCTGGTTGAGGTAGCTTTTGCCAGGTTTCTCCACTATAGAGTTGCTCTCTTTTCTCCCTTTCTTCTGAAAGAAACCACTCTTACGTATGGGGTAGGAAGTTATGTGCTACATCCGTGAGAGGGAGATCATTTATTTGGAATTATTCTATATGGAAGATTTGTCTCTCCTCTCCTCTCCAATTTATTTATTTTTCAATCATTTATTTATATCAATATGGACTCGTGGAACTTTATTTTATATTTTGGGTTCTACTCTAACACTACATTATTTATTTTGTTCTTCAAATTGTTCCAGTTTTGGCCATTGGAAGCTATTTCGGCTGGCTCCTAGGACCCTATGGCAGAGCCATGTTCTTTTACTGTTTAGCACTTCTTTACTTTCTGGCCCTACTCCATGCTCCAGGCTCATCTTGTATATTTTCTGCCCCAGCCCTAGAATGAACCATTTCTCCAAGAAGCCCTGGTTCCTTTTAGTGGAGAATGATGTTAGACAACATTAA
Source organism: Rhinolophus sinicus (assembly GCF_036562045.2). NCBI lineage: Eukaryota > Metazoa > Chordata > Mammalia > Chiroptera > Rhinolophidae > Rhinolophus > Rhinolophus sinicus. The sequence goes on along the minus strand of NC_133766.1, from coordinate 14,118,012 downwards.
GTAGAATCACAATGAGCATGACTGACCTATTGAGTGTCATTCCTTTCTATTGTGTAATTCTTTATGCCTGCAACACAATATTCTTGTGTCTTCCTTATGGTTCTGTGCCAAAAAAGTAAAATGACTTTGCCAGTCACCTTCCTCAGGGGATATTGAGAATTTTAGTGAAATGAGGGCTACATATCTCTGGTGGGGACTTAGTGGGGAAAAAATAGCAGCACAATGTAAGACATTTAAAATACTACAACGTGATCAGGATAAATACCAAGATGGACTGAAAATAGAGCAACTGAATTGGGATACCATCAGCTACATTCTGTGTCATGCATCTCTACTCTTTTAAGAGGATTATTTTCTTTCTTTTCTTTTCTTTTTTTTTTTTGCACCTTAAAGGATATAGACGTTTGATTTATGCATAGACTAAGCAATTAGGAAATTTTTGACCTGTTAGGTGAGATGCTATGAAAACCACTAGACCACTTGAAGAAATCCATACGTAATGGTAAAATGCATTAAAATTGGATGTAACATTCTAGCTTAAAACACATGAAGACAGGCTCTTCCTTCTAAAGCAAGTAGCACTCCAAATTATTCAGTATGAATAAAAGAGCAGTTAACATCAGAGTAAACCCGGCTTTTCCATTTATATTGAGAATTGATAATAATAAAAAACATAAGAAAGTCACACTTACTGTACACCGTCAGTTTTATATCCTTGACTTGTTTGCCAGCTGCATTAGACACAGTGCACTGGTAACGCCCCTTGTCACTTCTTCGTGCGTTTTTTAAATGTAAAACTTGTCCTCTGTCTAGAAGTTCAATATTGGGATCTCCCAAAAATAAAGGCCTAGAAAATACAAAATTTTATTCCATGGGTCTATCACAAAATCATTAAGTCATCTGAGATTAAAAACATGAATCAAAGTTGAATTTTTTAGTATAAATCTAAAAAATATATATAATGATGTGATTAGTACTCCTATTCAGAACAATGGAATTAGTAAACAACTTTACTAATGAAAGTTAGATAATTATCACTTTGAAATGAAACATTTCTTCATTTCAAACTTAAATTGTTGAAGAATATTAATAGAAACCCGGTAGTGTCATTATTTGCTTCATTCATTCATCCCTTATTCTTTTTCTTCTTCTGGACTGTTTGTTTGTTTGTTTTTGGTTTGCATAGCCATTATTTCTACCATCACTTAGAAAAGAAAAACTAAGAGTATAGGAGCTTCACTAGGACAACCAATATTATTTTTAAACCAATATCATTATGATACCTGGAAAAATATTCACAAGAGAATAAATGATTATTACTTACTAAAGGCATTGCACATGCTAACTTTTCCAAAAAGTAGACATTGTAATAAATATAACTGCTTTTATAACCATGAATACTGAAAGATGTTTATGCCTAAAGATATTTATGCTCACACATAGTGATCAAAGAAGTCTTTTTCTACTATCCAGTTATTTAATAACTACTATTAATGTATAATACTCTCTTTATATAATAGGCAGCAGCTTTATTTAATGCTTGAAACACCATCGTTTTTGAAGTCTATGATCTCCCAACAGTCGTACCTTTAAAATTCATTGATTTTCTTTTAGGAAGACCCATAGCTAGTTTTTAAAAAGTTGCAGTGACTTGGCAACATGATAAATAATTAGATGCACAGCTATATTAATAAACCAGAAGTCAAATTACAAGATTAAACAGAAACATTTAATTTTCTATAGTAGCATCTTTTACTATTTCTTGATACCACATTTTACATAATGTTCTCAAAAGCTTAGAGAATAAAGTACCTTAGTTAAATGCATTTTAAGTGTTTAAAGGAAGTGAATAATTGGTAATGTTATTTAAACTTAAGTAACTTTAAAATTTTTATTGATTGCTAATTAAGCAAGTAACATAAAAATTTAAACAAAAAAGCGTTATAATAAGAAAAGTTCTCCTTGGCTTATTATCCCCAATGTGAGTCTTTTCTCTAGACTTCTCACCATTATAGTGTGATTGGTTTACTTCCACATGTTTTTCTAAACACTTTCCCCCATAAACGTACTTCCAAAGGAATCGAAAGTTTTTATACATAAGTGATGCTACGTCATTGCTCTACTTTTCTTTTTACTCAACAATAGCTATGGAGATACTTTTGGTACATATAGTTTGATCTTACTCTTTTTAATTGCTGCACAGTGTTTCATAATACCACCTTGCCATAAGTTACCTACCTGTTCTCTTTAGTCACTTTTACCTTTCTGCCTTCACAAAGTTGTAGGGAATATGACCATCCAAGCTTTGCTTTGGACACCCTTGACTACTTCCTGCTCCCAGATCTTGAAAGTGTAATTGCTACATTACAGCATATGAGCATTCAAATTTTAATAGACATCAACAAACTGCTTTTCAGAGAACTAATGTACATTCTCCCATCAGAGTACTATATCCTGATTTCCCACACTAGCCAACACTTTATAATTTCAACCCCTTTTTATTTCTGCCAATCTGACCTGTGAAAAACAAAAGTGTATTATTTTTGTTTACATTCTGCAAATTACTGAGGGTGACCACTTTTTAATACAAGTATTGCTTAACTATGTATTTTTAATTGCCTATTCATACCCTCCATACATTTTCTATGTTGTAGTTTGTCTTTCTTACTGATTTGTTAAAAGTTTGCATAGAATCCTTTATTTCATAGACTGCACATCTTTTTTTTTTTGCTACTTAGGTCTTGCACTACTGCTCTCAGAAACTATAATACATGAACTGTGACCATGCTGTGAGAAATAAGCTCTCACGAGCAATATCAGTATGGGCAACCCTCAGCAGTCCTTGAACTTAAAGTCTGGGAAACATCTAATTGCTCTTCTGTGTTGGTTCCTTTTTGTCCATATGTAGAACTAAGCTTAAGTATTCATCTTGTTGTCATAAACATATTTTCTTTTTTAATCATTCAAACAATTCTATATGAAGGCAAAGTTATCTGTCTTTGGACCTTGCATTTTTCATTCTTAGCCTGGGGACAGATTATTTAGTGTCTAACACATTTGAGCTTCTCTGTGTTTCTAAAATACATTCTCAGCGATTATAAAGAGCTTTGTAATTCATAAGGATGAAAGGTATTACAAGACTTTGAGACCATTTTTTGAGCAATATTGGTTTTCCTTCACATTCATTGACTAATACTCTGGTGAAATAATTAAGAGGGAGAAAATCCACATGCATTTACACATCTATTTCCTATTTATTGGACCCTTGCAACAAATACAGAAAAGATACTCACTTGCCATCTTTGAACCAGCCAATCACTGGGAAGGGAGTACCTTTGACCTGGCATTCAAGGGTGGTGTCGTGGTTGAGGACAACTGAGATTTCATTTGGGGAGTTGGCACCTATTATGGTAGGTGGGACTGGAAAAAAGACATTTTATCATGAGAATCTATGACTTAGCAAAAAGAGTAGGGGGAAGGAGAGTAGATAATCAGTGATTTCTATAGCAGTTCAACAAGTTTTATTGTTAAAAATATCACAAAATAATCAATTTTCATATCACATCTATGGAACCAAATGTTAAATTTAAACATAGGAACACACTCATGAAAGACTGGATAGCAGGACAATTATCTGAAAGAATTATAGTAAGTACAGAACTCATTTTGCTCATTTTGAGGAGGATTAAACCTATGTATGAAAGGAGTTTAGAATATTAGTGAGCAGTGACGCTCATATAATACAATTTATTACTGCTATACATTTTAGATAATGAATGACATAATTGATGTCAATCGTATAATGTTCAAATTCTACATATTACACCATAGCACTGTTTGAAACATATTACTCCTGTCTCTTTTAAAGGGCTCATGTGTTAAAATTGGATATGATCTATAATGTTGACTATGTTAATTTTTATTTTTGGAGTTATCAAGCATACCGAAGAACCTGTATGCCTTCCTGACCTTGTAATACTCTCCTTCACATCATGTTAAGGGGCTTGGTCTTCGTCTTCAGAACAATGACCAACCACTACAGGGTTTCAGTAGGGGAGGGGTGTGATCAGATCAGCTAAGGCCACACTAGCTGTTAAATGAAGAGTGGATTCCAGTGGCAAAGAGTCGATGAAGGGGAGCAGTTAGGAGGCTATTACATTAATTCATTTAGAAATAATATCACAGTGGAAATGGAAAGGATAAAAAATGTAAAATGGAATTAGGAAGTCGACATAAGAAGATGTAGATTTAAGGGGTCAGGGACAGGGAGGTAGGAAGAATGAGTGCTAGGTCCTGGCAGAAGCAAGTGGCTGGATGGAGGTGCCGTCTCTATGACAGGCATCACTGAGGTGACCAGGATAGACATTCCTTGAGACCTTTCTGTTTGCTACACCACTAAGATATTCAAGTCCAGGGTCTGTGGAGAAGATTAGCTATAAATCACTAGAATTCAGAGAAGAAGTCTGAGCTGGAGATAAAAATTTAGGAGTCATCAGCACACAGAAAGAATTCCAAATAAATGCGTGTCAAGAGAAATAATGCCAATGAGATTAATGATAGTTTTTATATTAACTTAGTTTTTATAGCCTATACTTAAAGATAATAATGGTAATTTTGGTAGAAGACATGCAAAGTACTGCAGGGTTTGAGAAGACAAATGGGAGGGACTATTTTTATGGTATAGTAGCTCATGCATGGTAATTTTAATGCAGCATCATTCCTAGACCTCACTGCCACCCCTACGCCCATTTTGATGCGCAAAATACTGAAAAGAGAGGAAGTCATTTTATTACAATGTAAACTTATATTGGCAAACATAATCTCACACATTCTAAAGTTTTAAATTTATGATTACCATTAAAAAATTAAAAATGTTTCATACCCCAATTTATTACAGCTACTACCCACTCCCAGAATTCTCCCCCCCCCTTAATTAGAATCAGGGCTGAGGTATTTAGTTACAATAATTAATTAGAATGCAGGGGAAGGTGGATTTTCTACCTTCCCTGGTTCAAGTACAATCTGGCAGCTTCAGGAGATGTTGTTAGCATGAGTGAATTTTACTCTGTATCATCGTCTATAGTTACTACCCAGAAAATTTCCTGCCAGCCTAAATGGAGAAGTTGACGAAAATAGTAATTTACTATTTTAAGTATAAAATAGACCAAATAACCATAGACTTCACTGCATAATAAACAATAAATCCCTTTACACTTTCGATATCATATGGTTCCTTTTAACCATTATTAAAAACAAAAAGAATGATAGAGTGATACGAATGATATTTCTCCTATCAACTTTTTATCTCTTTACTCTCCGTCAGCTCTGTCCTATGTAAGGAATGCATCTGAATGGTAGTTTTTTACAAGAATGTTTTCCTCACCTAGCACATCGATGTTAAAATACTTCTGCGAGGTGCCTGCCACATTCATTGCTTTGCAGGAATATCTTCCCGCATCCTCTGGAGTGACTCTGAAGAGCTTTAATATCTTCCCATTGTTCACAATCTGAACAGTGCTGCTTTCGGTCACCTTTAAAGGCCAAAACGATCAGTGTTATTTCCAGTCCTAATAAAAATGCATAATTAAAATCGAAGTAAAATTTCGATACTATTATTAAGAAGTCACAACTGAATGATTCGTTTGAGAGGCAGAGGTGAAGAATGATGTAGATTTGGGTGTTTCCACTTACCTGGACATCATCTTGGTACCACATAATGATGGGAGATGGAGTACCTTCAACTTCACACAAGAGATTGGTCAGCTGATTGACCAGCACAGACACGTTTGTTACTTGGTCTTTATCTTTAATTACTGGAGGGACTGCAAAAAGAGAGGAACCAGGGCTAGATAATTTTATTGTAACTATTATTTAAACAAATTCTGAGACATGTGATAGCTAGAAAGGCTGGTCATATTTAAGCATGTACCATAATATAAAGTGAAAAGTCTTCACCAATATGTTTATAAGTAACCCTTATTGAATGTTTCCTTTAATTATTATTTCAGAGTTTGGAATTAAGGATAAACTTTAGGATAAATTTAAATGAGAACCTATGTATTCCACATACCACTTAAAATACAAACTCCTGGGGTCTTAATAAGTCACATGGGGCTCATTACTTTCCTGATGGGAATGAATATTGCCCAGTGTCTATGAAAGTCAATATCCATCCAATTTTAAAAAGCACATACCCTTTCACGAAATGACAAATGTATAAGATTTTCACTGAAGTGCTAGTTATAATAGCAAAGAATTGGTAACAACCTAAATGCTTACCATTAATAGAGAAAGGTCAAGAAAATCGGTACGATGCTATGTAGGTATACATGAGAGCTACAAATATTGAACAATCCCCAAGATATAATTTTTTTTTTAGTGTAACAGACAAGGTGCAGAGTAATGGATATAATGTTCTACTATATGTGTACCTTTTTATACATAAAAGAGGATAAATTACATATTCATATTTCCTTGCATATGCATAAATACCTCTGGGAAGATACACATACACACACACACATACACATACACACACACAGAGGCATGCACTCACTCACATACATACAAAGCTAATACTTTCTTTCCCCCTAGGAAGGATAAGTACAGATAGCTCAGTTCAGGGTCATGAGACTTTTGACTATGTATCTTTTTCTACCATTTGAATTTTCAATGTTATAAAGTCGCAATAAAGATTTACATAAAATTTTAAATCAAATCAATCAGTAAATAAATGTGATCAGATGACCTGTTTTCTGTTTGATAACATTTCTATTCATTTTAATATTAAATAATACTACATTGAGAGAATAACATATATAATTTGAAAATGTCACATATTCAATTATGTGATTTTAGCATTTTTATCTATATTTACCATGGACTTTGAGGTTATATTTTTTTTCGGTGGTCCCAGCTTCATTGATTGCCACACAGATGTACTCCCCATTGTCATATGGTGTAACAGAAGCAATAACCAACAAAGTGCCATCTTCCAAGATAGAAACACCGGGCTCTCGGCCTGTCAGCTCTCTACCATTCCGCAACCATTTGATGGTCGGTTTGGGGGTACCTAAACAAGAAATTAAAGTCTTGTGATATTTACAACAAAATTAGAAACCACTTTTAAATATGTAAGTATATTAAGGAGAAATAAATTTTTTTCTTATGTCTGTAATTTGTACCCTAACGTACACTGCTCCTTTTTAAGGTATGTCTCCTAGCATGGAATTTTAAAGCGATTATGGCATTTAACGCCTCTAATTCCTGATTAGTTTTAAGAGACCTGTGGCCTCTAGTGTAGAGTTCGATCAGAGTTGTTTTATCAAGATATTCAGATGATAGTAAGCAAAGCAAAGCATTTTCTTGAGTGAGTTCATGGAAAATGACTATTTAATCACAAGGACGAGATACAGGGAGAGTTTTTTGGCTGAAAATAAAGGAAGAGCAGAAATATGATACTATCATAGGAACACAGCATGACGATTCCCAACCAAATAGAATGCATAAATGCTGTAAAGAAACTGAGCTTTATAATTCACATTTCAAATAGGCCTGATATAGTTGAGATGAAGAACGTTTACTACCCACAGGTCTCCTGGAGATCTCATGCTGTTAAACATAAGACAATAGAATAATTTTTGACTTTTTATGCTGAAAAGAGATTTGAGAAAGCAGTGAGCAGAATTAATTTCTTGCATTTATTTATGACCAACAGAGTAAATAAAAGTGATCACTTGTGAGTACAAGTGATAAAACCATCCTAAAGTACATAATAAGCCAATGGACATATTGAAAATAGACAGACATTAACTTTGTACTGAGAATGTTTATTTAGCAAACAATGTGTCAGGCACCATTACAGGTACTTTAAAATTTACTTCATCCTGTAAAGATATAAAGAAAGTACATTAAATAAAATTAATTATTGCAAAAAACATTGTTAATCATTTTATATTAAAGGAAAATAAAAAATATTAAAGAATGGTTATCCAATCAAAGACAAGTACAAAAAATGGCAGGAAAATACAGAATGTGTCATTAAGGCTAAACTCAAATTGAGTTAAGGACTTATAAAAGGGACTATGAACAATATATCTATGAGAAAAATAAATTTAAAAATTTGGCCTATTTCATTGTGTTGATGGTAAAACATGGACTGGTGAGAAAGAGAAGGTAAAACTGATGGACCGCAGTTGTCTATATTGTCAAGGAAAAAAGAGGTGTGACAGCCCACTGATTCTTTTATGGATTTCAGACTCCTCAATTTATATTTGTTAAGTTAATAAATGAAAAAAAACCAAATGAGCAAGCAAACAAATAAGTTGCATTATCTTTAATTTATCAATGGCAGAATAGCTATTGACAAGATGAAATTCACAAAAGGAAGTCAAAACAGCTTGAAAAAGGGAAGTCCAAGCCAGCTTAGAAGTTAGGGATCCAAGTAGGGAGCAAGGAACAATACCGACCCCTGGCAGGGGGCTAGCCATAGGGAGCGCCCACATATTTCCATGAACTTAAACCCTTCTAAAGCTTTCCTCTCCACGCTGTGCCTCCCTCCCTCCCTGGCTCTGGGAATAGTTACTGATACTTCTTTTGATATCTGAAAAGTTTGTTATAGTTATCTTTTAAGCTAGTAGAAAACAATCACTGGTGAGAATTTTCAACAGTAGTTGAGAGATGCGAAATCTTACTCTTGAAACAGAGGCAGCTATGAGGACCTTCACTGGGGCTGTGTCCAAGAACAACTGCTAAGAGGCACACGTGGGGGCGCTAATGCAACCAGCCATATGGGCCCTCCTCGCGGTTAGGGAAGAATACTGCTTGGTTTTTCCAGAACTGCTACAAACCCATTTGAGTCATTGCAGATAAATGCACATGTGACCGAGAGGATGTTCTTAACTACCTCCTGAGCATCCAGTGTAAGGGTAATAGCGACAGTGCCTCTCACATTCCCCTGAGGAGAGATAATAACAATCTTTGTCCAGGAAACATGGCGGATAGAAAACCCAGAAACTCAGGGAGCAAGGGGACTTGAATAAGCCTCTGAGAGCCAAGTTACAACCTGGCTCTAGAATTCCCAGCACAGGGTAAATCTAAGAAAAGAGGTTTTCAGAAGAGAAGTATCCAGAACAAATAGGGGGACAGAACTCATTTATACTTCTCACTGAGCAAGATAAAAGTGGAATATCTTGAATAGTACTAGCTGCCACATTTTAAAGAGAAATCTTGTCAAAATGGAATGAACTAAGAAGTGACAGGAAAGAGTGTGAACTACATGGAAAACATACTAGATGAGGCAAGTTTGAGAGAATGTCAGGTCTTTCCATGGAAGGCAATACAATTCCCGGGAGGGAATTTTACCTCTTCAGAGGGCTGTTATTGGAAAGCGGGATTAGTTTCTGTTATGCCCAAATGTAATAACAAGGACTTACAAGTGGAATTTTATAAAAATGATGTTTTGGGCTCAAAACAGAATTCGAGGACACTGTAACATCACACCAATGTCTGTATGTCTGAGTTTTACATACCTTTTGCGGGACATGGAAATGCAATGCGCTGATTGGCCACTCTTTCTTGGAACGGAGTATTATATGGAGGTTCTAGATCTTCCAGTGTAGGTGGTTCTATTAGAAAAATAAATGCATGATCACAGGCTATCCTTGGGAAATATCACTCCATGAAGCATCATCAACCACCTACATCAGTGAGTTGCTATCATTCCTGATTCTTCTTTCAAATACAACTGATACTTCTAACTGCCAGATATTTCTACCTAGATATGACCCAGGGATCTACAACTCCAAATGTCCCCCCAAAACTCAATATTTCATGCCTCCTACAATCCTGTTTGGTTTCCTCTGTTCCTTCAGTCAAGACATTATGTTCTACCTGGTGTTTCTTAGGACGTTCTCCCTTACTCCTGACTTCCACATCCAATCAGTCACATAGTGCCACATACATTCACATATCTGTATCTTCCTCTCTATCCTTAGGGCCCCCACTTATTTCAAACCCTGACTTTCTCTTGCCGGAACTATTTCAATAGGCTTCTTATAGGTGTCCTTTTCTCAAACATGTGTCTATTTGGATTCATATTCTACAGAGTCCTCAGAATATTCTCTCTGAACCTCAAGTCTCATCGTATGGCTTTCCTGATTAAAATAATTACTTTTATTCATTTTGGCTGTGGGATAAAATTTCACACCTGCTCTTTCTCCGGTGTGCCCTCAGTGTATCCGAATTCTCTGAACAGCCTCACCATCCATTTCATGAATAAATTGGGGAGTCATTCCATCTCCTTCACTCTCCATCTATAACCTGTCACCATTTCCTAATCATTTCCTCTCCTAAATATTTTTTTTGAACCCATACCCTTCTTTCCCCAAGTCCAGCTATCATTATCTTTTGCCTAAGCAACTTCAAGTTTCCAGCTGTTTCCCCTCAACTTCTCTGGCCAAATTATTCTGTTCCCAAAAAGTGACCTTTTAAAATCCCAATCTGATGCATCACTTCTCTAGTAATGAGGCCTCTAAGTCTTTTCATTGCACTTAGGAAAAAGTCTAAACACCTTAATCTCGGTTCCTAGGTCTTGGATAATCTGGTTCATGATTATGTGTCCCGCTTTACCCCGTATCATTCAGCACTCATTCTGGAATGCAGCCAGCTGGCTTTTATTGGTTAATTTATTATTTACCCCAGTGTATCCAAATATCACATTCCCTCCTCTTCATATTCTATGACCTGGAAGGTTCCCCACCCCATCCTACTGCACCCTTGCCCATCACCTAATATACTTCCACCCATTCTTCAAACCTCATCTGGCATGTCCCTACCCTAAGGAAGCCTTCTTTGATTTATCTCTCTGTTAAAAATTTATATAGATATTTCTACCATTTCATGATGGCACTAACCAAATTGTTGTAATTATGAGATTATTTTATAATGTCTATCTTCCTATGCAACCATAAATGTAAGCACTCAATAAAGTTTGCTGAATGAATGAATGAACTGGTCAAGCTCTCCAACAATGTCCTAGCCATCCATCCAAAAAGAACTGCGATGTGCCAGGTACGAAATACAAAGTACTCTGCTAAGTACGATACCTGTTTATCTCTTCTTCTTCTTGCTTCTGCACTGGTATTCTCTCTGACTAGGAATGCTCAACCCCCTGATTTTCACTCGGCTGGTTCCTTCTGGTCAACAAGATCTCACCCTAAATATGATCTCCTCAGAGGAGTCCAACCTGACAATCTAAAGTAGCCAACTGCTGGGAGCATCACCCTATTTAAATTTTTCTACCCAGCACCTCTCACGTTCTGCATTTGTTATTCATTTGTTTGCTCGCTTTCTGCTTACTCACTGTAGAACAGCTCATAAAAGCAGGTGCTCAGCCTTTGTCACTACTTTCTCCTCACTGCCTAGAACATGACAGACACCTGGCAGGAGCTTGATAAATATTTGTAGCTTGAAGGAATAAACAAGGCTGACATCATCAGAGAGAACAATGGACATAGATTTCCTGTGGATCAATATTGAGGGCACCCAACCACTAAGATGCAAAATCCTGCCCCAACCAACTCTGCCCACAGCTTCTTCCAAACCAAATACAGCGAGTGGGGCACTTAGCTAAGATTGTTTCCATAATCTACATTATACATGGCAATTTCATTTTCAAAAGTAAACATACAAAAATGGATGCAGGTTTAGTAAACAGTATGGTTTCTTTCTGGAATGGTTCTCCTTTCAAAGTTAAGTAAAGGAGTCATAAAAGTTACATAGAAATCTTCCAAAAGTGATCCAAGACTATATTTTGTATAGATTTGAGGAGTTTTTCCCAATCCCACGCCCACCATACATATATTTTCCTATGCCAAAAATCACCTTGGACATGAAGTGTGATTTCCGTCTCATCACTGCCTGCAATGTTGGTAGCAACACATGTATGTATGCCGGCATCTGAGAGCGTGGCTTGATTGATGCTTAACGTTCCATCTGGATTGCTAATATGCTGCCCTCCATCAACCAGCACAGCGCTTCCACCTCTAAACCAGGTGATTACAGGAAGAGGCGTCCCTTGAGCATTGCATGGAATGTCCGCTCTTTGACCAACTTGGACTTTCATAAGTTTAGGGCCACGTTGTATCTTTGGAGGAACTAGAAACAACTGAGCATTACTAATCCAATTTTTTTTAAAATGCCTTCTTTTTCTCACTTTAAATGAGAGCTCTTTAGCATGAGGCAGCATGAGACGGTAGAACTATATCAGGATTGGGACCCAGGCCACTCACTGTGTGATGTTGGTCAAGTTAGTAAATTTCCTGAGGCCTGCTTTCTTGACAGTCCAAGCAAAATAACCTCTTCAATACCAGTATAATGCAAGGATAATGGGAAATAATGAATACAAAATTCCTCATTGGAAACTTGAAGAAGAGCAAGCATTTAAAAACGTTAGGTTTCCTTTAACTTACAAACAACTTAAGATTTAAAACTGTCTTAAAAGGCCATCCAGGTAATTTCTATAATATAAGAGAGTAAAACAAAAAGCATTTCTCTCTGTGTGCTCTTAGATTTTGTAATCTTTGTGGAACGTTTAGCCAGACAGTAAGAAAAGTTTCTCATAAAAGCATTTGCTAATTTCATAGAAGAAAATCAAGATAAGTCTCTATTATTTCTCTTTATTTACCTTCCTCTAGAAATTTAAATGAAATCATTTATCAAAAAATTGGCAAGCATTATTGGGTTCCACAGGCATTCACTGTGTGCTAAAGAATCAAATTGATTCACAAAGATATAATTAGGATTTATGTCCTTCACATCCCTAAGGAACCCTCCTCAGTCCTTTCTTTTAAACTTAATATTTAACCAATACTTTCTACAGGTTGTCACTGACAACTTTATAAGGTTGATAGTATTATTGTCAGTATTTTATAAAAGAGAAAACTAAAGATAAGAGAGGTTACTAATATGCCTAATGCCCTAGAGCTAGTAAACAAAGAACTCTCATCAGATTTCAAATCTCACAATCAATAGGATACTATAGTAGTGATTAATCTGAGAGTGAAGTGAGGTCAATATTATCAGAGGAAATTTCTTAACGATATTTCAATATCCGGCACCTATGCAATGTCTGGCTTAGAGGACGTACTCACCAAATACATACTGGTTGAATGAATAATTGGACAGACTATGATAAATTGAGAGAATAAAACAGACTAACTAGAGAGTTTTAAAGCAAAGAATCCTAGGAAGCAGAATGCTTTCAGTTTAAACAGAGAAAATGACCATTTTAAGTACTATTAAATTCTCCCTTGAGAACACACATTCACATCTACCCATCTAAACAAAATTTTATTACTGTACATCAACAATAGTCATAAATGAATGTGCACATCTAGCAAAATTGAGATCCTAAATCTCAGTATTGCTCATTTGAGGAAAAAGGGGAGAGTTGTTTATAGAAGGAAGATAAACTTTTCAGAGTAAATAAAGGAAAATCATGTCTCAGATTTTAGAAAACTTTTCTCTAATTACTCTACACACATTTTGGAAGTTAACCTACAAAGAAACTGGGAGGATGGATTTCCCTTTGGCCAGGACACAGATATCTGTGCCTTCATTTCAAAACTCACCATGAACATTTAATTTAACGGACTGAGTGACGTTCCCAGCAATGTTTGTGGCAACACAAAGATACATCCCACTATCTGAAACACGGGTCTCAGTGATCTTCATCGAACCAGAAGGTAGGAATGTGTGTCTGAAATAAAGAAACCACATAGGACACTATAGAACATGAAAACTTAAATATCCCGTGTGCATTGTGAAATTACTACCATCCACGCAGTTTTTGAAACAACTCTCCCATTTCAATGTCATTTCTATATACCTTAAAAGCCAGTTTAATTTCATAATTATCTTGTGTATTCTGTATGATGTTCTTGAAAATACGAAATCAGCATTCGCTTTCCTTTAAATCTAATCTAATGGTCTGAAACCATCAAATTATGTGTCTCTCTGCTTTATTAAATTGCAAGTACAAAGCAAATGTATACTTTAGTAAATTTTAAATATATTTTGAATACTTTATTGTTCTTTCTAAAAAGCTTCATTAAAAAATTTAGCATGTTAAAATAAAGGCAAAAGGAGACATATATGTATGTAATTCTCAAATATATATTGAATATATTCCTTGTATAGAAAAATAATATAGTGGGGTGAATCAGACCTATACATAAAAACGTCATTATATTAATTGTATTAAAATAGCTTTAAGGAGGGGGCAGGTAGACCTACATAATATCAAGAATTTCTTATAAAACTAAGAAAAATAAAGTGTGCTGCTGTCCTAGACACAGACAAATGGGTAAATAGTTAAGCATAAAGACACCCCCCAAAAGAATTAAGCATATATAAGAAACTCAACAAGTACTATGCAAATATCAGAGGTGATATTACAAAAAGCTAGGAAAGGATTGGCTATTCAAAAATGGGCTGGGTAACTGACTCACCACATGGGAAAAATAAATACATAAAATTAGAGCACTACTTAATACAATGCACAACATAAAAATTCATATGAAACTTCATCTTTATCTGTAATATGGAATTTCTTTTATATAAAAATATTCAAAGCAAATATTTTTCCAAAAGAATAGTAAAATTATGTAAAGTACTTCTTACTTGTTTATTTTTTCCTCAGCAGTGGTAGTGGAAACTATAGCAGCATGAATTTGTAGCTTCATAACAAGTCTAACAAACAGACAGTAGCTAGAAACTATAATTCTTACTTCACCAGTAACTTATGGCAGGATATTGAGTTAAAACAGTAATTGCTACCATTTCTTCATAACTAGAGACAGGGGCTGTGGAATATATGTACATTATCTTATATAATCCTTCAGGTAAGTATTATTCCCATTTCATAAACAAGACATCTGAGGTTCAGAGAGATCCACTGGAAAAACTGCCAAAAGTTTCAGGCAAGTTTTCTTTAAGTGGCAGAGTAAATTGAAACATGTACCTACATGGCAACAAAGGCTCTGCTCTTAGAGGCTCTGGCATTCTGCTTTCCATGTCACTTAGCATATCAAATATATTGTCTCAGGGACTCTTCATGTGTCTAAGGGTTTCATCAAGATTTTTACAAAACCGTCTAATGATGTCAAATCCTAGACATTCGAGTATCTATTGTGTTTTGTTGTCCTATGGGATTAATGGAATTTTTTGTGTAACATGCACTTTGTGTTAACATGAGTCAATGTAAACACATGCTCCATCTTAACAACGACCTTGTAAGATACACCCATGGAAAATTATAGCAAAGCCTAGTGTTAGCATTTGTGATAGTAAAGAATGATTTGGAAGGCATATGTACTTTCTATAGGCTCCAATGTATGTGTGAATTACCTCAAATTCAAAAGTTATTTTTTGAAACATTTAAAAACCTGAGTAGGTACAACTATCTTGTCTGAGAAATTATGTTTTCCTGTGTTGCGATTCGTCCCAGGTCTCCTACCTTGGAGAGAATGGCGAGATGAGCTGGGTTTCTTTGGCCCAGGTAATTATGGGTGGGGGTAAGCTCTTCACTTCACATGGAAGTGTCACCTCTTCCCCAGCGATGACGGAGATCTCAACAGGCTTGTCCGGGGACAGTCCTCGTTGCTCTCCAAACACTCTGGGCCTTACTAAAATAAACACATGTTTTGGAAGGGAAATAGTACATTGAAAACATTCAATTTACATTAAAATGTGGACGACAAATATTCTTAGATAATTGACCAAAAGATGCTGTTTATTCCGAGGTTTTGGGGCGTATCTAAAACTTTCCATTAATACATTTATTGTGAGAGCTGAAAGGAGAATGATTAGAAAGTTTCCCTTTTTAGCTTCTCCTTCATGACACAATGAAGAAGTCAGCTGCAATGTCCTTTTAGCATTTGTCATCTGTACAAGGAACCCCTCTAAGCAGAGTGCTAACCAACACATAGCTGAGGTTTGGCTTTGTGGGGAGTTTTAACTAACTGGTGTTTTCTGAAGAGGGTTGGATTCAATAAACACACTCTTTGGGACAACACCTTCAAATTTTTCCAAAAGGTTACACAATTACTCTCCCTTTAAATTTGAATCTAAGTAAAGGAGACGCTGGTTAACAGTAAAAATGCATTTTTGTAAAACAAAATTCACTTTAATGTTACCCTCTCTCCGGTAACATTATTTGGGAGAGAAATGAGAGTTTTGGCACAGACAGACCGTGTCAAAGAAAAACATTCCTCCAGGAGCTCTCACCATAGACAGTCAGCTGCACTTTCCGTTTGGCGTAGCCAGCTGCATTGGTGGCGGTGCAGACGTACTCCCCACTCTCTTCACCCCCGGGGGATACCACATACAGACTTCCGTCAGCTCCTGCAGAAAACTTAGCACTGCTGGTGGAAATCAGCTCGCCTTTCTGCAAAACACAACAAAGAGCAAAGTATTTTTTAAGATAATAAAGAGTGACTTAATGTCTGGAAGAGGAAGGAAAAAAAAATCTCCAAGGGGGGAAACATGAGATTAAAAACACACTAATTTGAAGAAAGTTATTTGTAAGAAAAAAATTAAACAAATAAAGCAAAGGTGATATTTCTGCACACAAAACTGTGTCCCCTTCATTTCAGAGCTATATAGTCAATAAGATTGTGATCGCGTGGTACAGTGTCAGATGGTTGCTGGACTTACCATGGTGATCATTTCTTTAGGTATATAAATGTTGAATCACTATGGTGTACATCTGAAGCTAATAGAATATTGTCTGCTAGCTACATTTTAATAACATCTTTTTTAAAAATGGAGGAGGTAATGGTAATAGTAAGGGATGAGACAGTGGTAATGCTAAGCCAGGCACTATTTTGAGCACTTCTCATGAATTAACCATTTTAATGCTCACAATCTTATGAGTGGGAACTATGACAATCCTCACTTTACAGAAGACAATATTAAAGCTACAGGGATAGTGGAATAACTTGCCCACGGTCACGGAGTCATTCAGTGGTAGGCCTGGAACTCGAACCCCAGCACTCAGACTCTGAAGCCCAAACTCTGAACCTCTGGGCTTGACCACAGCACAAAAGCCAGACTGGAAAGATTTCACTTTTACATTGTCCTAAAATTCCCTAAACTTCTACTCGGTACCAGACACTGTACAGTTTGGGGATCAGCTTCACCATTGTATGTTTGTGTCCAGAATGTTGAAATCTGATCTTTTTAATTTAATCTACTAATACCACCAACTTCAGAGATTTTTAGATGTACATAATGAGATGGTACAGCAAAATAGTCCAGTTGTTGTACTAAGTATACAAATGCCACATTTCATAATTATGTCATCATTTTATATTACTTATATCCACCAGTACTAAATTAAAAAGTGTGCCATCTTCATGGCTGTTTAGATGGAAAGGAATGCCTCGGGAAATGGGTTTTCTCCTCACTGCAAAACTACAAGTTAAAGCCCTACAACTCCATGACTAGAGATACAGAGGGGAATCATGAGTTTGTATATGTGTCTTATTTTGGCTTCCCGGGAGAGCAGAGTCTGGGACAAAGCTTTGGGGACAGGAAGTTTATGTGAGTAGTGATCCCCAGGGCCTTGAGCAGGGAGATGGGAAACTCTGGCACAAAGGAAGGAAAGCTAAGAAAGGGTTTCAATGCTCTGGTTTCCTCTGTGACTGGGCTGATAAGTTTCAATGTGCTGGGGACCCTCCAAGAAACAATGCACCTCAGAAGGATTCTTTCCACGGCTGAGAAGTGAGGCATTTATGTAGGACACTTGCCTCTGACAGGAGTTAATCCCCCCACACGTCCTGGACACCTCACAGCAGGCTGAGTGGTCCTGCGGGGCTTTGGAGAAAGCCCTGAGTCCAAACACCCAGAGGCACATGCATGACGTGTGACCCTGGCAGAGTGCATGGAGCTGTCCACCAGCGCTGCGCTGAAATCAAAGGGCTGAGGGGAAGAGGCAAGGGGTAAACGGACCTGCTAGGACATGGAAAGTGCGTAGGAAGTTTCTGGCATGCAGAATGTGCTATAGTAGAGTTCACTGTGGTGTTAATACTATGCAAGGATCAGGTAGGTGACTGCTCTAAGGCTAGTTTAAGGTCCCTTCCAAGTAGTATGACTTCATGGGTTTCCCTTTTTATAAGACTTTATGGTACAGTCACAAGCTCCATGTATGACTAAAAATATTTAACTATTGTTATAACCCGTAACATTAACAGACATCACTACATGGGTCATTTACCTTGGACCAGATGACAGCTGGTTTGGGAATTCCACTTGCTTTGCATGGCAAAGTTACTGGAATGCCTTCGATTGTGCTGAGTACCTGCTGTCCATGCTGAATGGTTGGCACAACTGAAAAGAAGCAGGATTCAAAATCTGAGCATCTCTCCTTCCATTTAGCCCTAGATGTTGAAACTTGAACATTTTTTGGATATGCCGACTATTTATAAAAACGCGCAGACACTCAACATTTCTGGATAGAAATGTAGGGTAATTCATAAGGGAGTGTAATAAACAAAGTAAATACAATAGTTACAAACTGAAGAATTTAACAACAACTTTAAAAATCAACTAATAAATTACATGTAATAAGTTGACACTTTGAACAAAAAATAAGAGAGGGCTGAAGAAAATCAATTCTTCCCTGGAAACTCAAGATAGAGTTTCATCCTAAGGGTTACACAGGTAATACCTATCTTTCATTATTGGCCATTCCCCATTAAGCTGAGTGAGCTGACTTATGCCCACCACCAGGGAAATAGGCTGTTTAGTCACTACAAACTAAAAACCTATCTATACACAAGAATTATTTAGCAAGCTACTGAATTTAACCCGGAAAAAGTGATTTGCTTTCTTAAAAGGAATTGAACAGTAAAGCTTGAAAAGCCTTAAGAGTTTACATTTAAAAGACTAAAATAATAGATTCTAAGTCAATATTTTTCACTAAGAAGAATAACGCCACCTTTTGACTTAAGAAAACAATTGACAATTAGCATTGCATGAATATAAGCAAAAGGGAAAGAATCTCAATCACTCCGTTCTGTGTATATCTCAGTTAATCATAACCAACTTGTGCACAAAATTATCAGTTCTCAATGTTCTTAAAATAATGAATCTGATTAAAGAAGCTCCCATACATGCAAGTTCCTAACATATTCGTAGTACATACAAGGGACGTAATGAAAGCCAAATACGTACATACCAGACATTTCTTTTCCTTCCTCTCGAAAGATGAGACTAGAACTGCTCCCTAGAGCTCAACCAACTCAGTGTCTCTCGCTTTTAAGTCAGATTTCTCTAGAATTATCACAGCTACCATGGAGTAGAAATTTACCAGAATAAGAGATACCAGAGACCTTCGTGCACAAACTTCTTTAGAAGGCTTAGATTAGCTTTGCTACATACTCATATTTTCCTAAGGCTGGGTTTATTCTTTAGATACTTTATTCTTCAAGAATTGGGAGCAAATTCCCAGCTCTAAACAAGAATGCCAGACTACTCACTGAAGCAAAAATTTAATTTTCAGAATCATCACAGATCAATCCACTTACAGCTATGCGGTCACTTTGTGACAACACGGAATAAGCCATATTCCTGAATGTATATTAAGTTTGACAGCTATAAAGGACAGTGGCGAATTTCGCAACAATTTTCAAATCTGATACCATTTGAATATAGAAGAACTGTTTCTTTCCAGACTGTCAATCTACATAAATCAACATGACAAGTAACAGGTTTATTTGTCATTTTAATTTGCATTTACATTTGCATTCATTAATTTATTCTTTTAAGAATTGGTTGAGGGCCTTTCATGAGTCTTTTCAAAAGTGGAGAGGCAAAGTGATAAAGAGTAGCAGTGATAATTAACAGAAATACAGGACCTGTGGTGCTGCATCACATCCAACTCAAGGACAAATCTGTGGCTTAAAGGGATGCTTGCTTTTAGTTCATGTCACATGTCTGGGTCAATTTTTTTTTTTTTTTTAAGCTTATTGATTAAATCAGTTGCTCATTTTGGACTAAGAAGGGTGAAACAATGTTGTGAAATAACCTTTAACTTTTAATTGTTAAAACATTTTGCATCACGATAAACTATGTCATTGGTTTGTCTATCTTTGCCTCACTCTTCTGATCTGGCAGACATCGGAACTAATTGTGTCACTACGTCACTTTCACCCAAGTGAAAATATGCCTCAGAATCCTTCCCAACATCATATTCTAGGCAGTTGCTAGAAGCCAAAGGGAAATGATATGAATGTATTTCTGTACTAGATTCTCAAACCAATCCATAAGTACCCTCCAGGAAATCTATTGATTGATCTTTTTAAAAATGGTTAAACAAAATTTTATCCAATCTGGGATTATGCATTTACTTACTTTCTCTCTACATATGAGTATCCACTATATATAATTTAGACTATGACTGATTTAGTGTTACATTAGTATTTCTTCAAAATAATATTTCTTCAAGAATGTCTCATGTGATGTTGGTGGAGATTAGTATAAGATTGAGAGAGGTGGAAGAGGCTAGTTACAATGAGAAGCAGATAATAAATAGAAGATAGTTTTTTTGAAAGAAGATGGTCTGCATCCACTGAAAATTTCAACAGACCAAGCAAAATTTGGAAATTACTTGGATTCTCCAATTCATGTTCGAAAAAAAAAGACTGAATTAACTACTAAAAATAAATGTTCTCTGCTACTTTCATCTCTGTACACAGAACTATTTTGTAATACCACACTTTAAAAAAAAAAGTTATGTTGAAAAGTCTTTAAAGGGAACATACAAAAAAACTTGGGACAATTTCTTAAACTATGAAGCTGTCACTTATTTATCGAGATGTAAACAGTTGGTAACTATTAGTCACAAATGGAAAAAAGATAGCTTCTGGATTTTCTTATTTGTGACTACTAAGTTATTTAGCAGGCAAAAAGATTGTTTGGAGCACATGAGGTGGCCTTTAGAAAAGTTTAGGTCATTGCTAGCTAACACACAAAGGGGTCATTTGTAAGGACATGCTTGTTGCACAATCCAAAAAGAAAAGGCAATTTGGATGGTATAATAAGTTCAGCCTGCCTGAAATTAAAATGCATTTTTAAACATAACTCTTTGAGAGCCGAGTTCACTTTTACCAATTAAGAAACCACTTACAACAGCCCTTGGCCAGACTCAGCTGGTAACTCCCAGTAATGTCTTTTTGTGTACATAGGAAAGAGAAATCTGGAAACAGCCTTAACAATGTAAATATTGTTCAAGAAACAAGGCTTTTTGTCCAGAACAACAATTAGGGAAGATATCTATTTCTTATAACTAGAGGAACAGAGTTATTTCATTTAAAGATATGAATGAACTCAGCTTTGAACACGTTTGAAAAGAATTATAATGGGTGTGTCTCTTACCATGTACATCCACAGTGGTAGTTTTGTTAATGGTTCCAGCAACATTACTGGCCACACAAGTATATTCACCTCCATCCTGAAGGCGAACTCTTTCGATATGGAGACTCCCATCACTGCGCACAGTGATGTAAGGATTTTGGACCAACTTAAAGACAAAAAAGGTCATTTTTTAATTAAAAAGGCAATGTTGCCTAAGCCAAAACTGAATCTGCTTTTTTTCAACCGGGTTATTAAATGTCTTACAAAATAACAAAATATTTTAACATCCTTAAGTGAAAAATGATGAGCAAAAAATGTTAAACCAAGAGTAGTATCAATTGTATGTCATCCTGATACATTACCAAATATGATACCAACTGACATCTGTCAGAGTTATGCACATGCTAAAAAAAGGAAAGAAATAGAGACACCACTTGTGTCATGTTTCTGTAATTTTTGTTATCGCTAAGGATGCAAATTTCACTGGTAATTTTCACTTTTGGATTCATTTATTCTTTTGCAAGAAGACCTTATTGCAAGCCACTTGATATTTTTTATTTTGGCAAACAGGCACTTATTCAAGCTGACAGAATATGACTTAATCGCAACACCCACCCTTTTCAGTGAAAGATGCAAATATTAGAGGACAATGTATGATACAGGAACTATGTCAGAGAAGGTGGGCAATATTTTCTGCTAACAATGGTCACTTCTGACTCTGTACCATTCATTCATTTTGTTCAATCGCATGATACCTTAATGCTCCAAAAGTATCATATTATGTTATAAGGACATTTATTATTGATGGAGGTGTACTGGTTTTTCTCAGGCTTTTTATGCAAATATGAACTATTTCACGTCTTATTCCATGGAGTAAATTCACTTCTAATTAGTACTTCAAGAAGAGAGTGAGTCTGACTGCTCTGGAAAATGGAAAAAAAATGCTGTAACTAGATGAAAATTTATTGCCATAGATAGCATGTTCACAGAAAAATTCCACAGAACTGAGAAAATCTTTCACATCCTTTCACATCATAATTGAAAGTTATATACTGTAAAACAATGACACAAAATAGATCCATATTTTTAAATAGTTCACAATAAAAGACAATGCATGAGGTTAATAATAAAGATTAATATATAAAATGGAAGGATTTTATGAGAATAATAACATTTCATTATGCCCTGCAAAGAAGGATATAGAAATATTTAAATGGTATGAAAATAACTTCATACTTGTTTCAGGTTTAACATATTCTGAAGAGTTTATGATTACATTGAATTTAATGCAAAATTATAAAATTTACACCATTGACTACTTCTCCGTCTCATTAATTCCCAAATGATATGAACTGCATAAGCATGTTAATATGGAAGAAAAGTTTTGGTACGCTCACAAAATACATTTTTGTATATTTACAGATTGAAATTTCCATAGTGGGAATGCATTGCCTTTCTTTCTTTATTTTATTTTATTTTTTTCAATTAAATATATTGGGGTGACAATCATTAGAAAAAGTATATAGGTTTCACGTGTGCATTTCTATAGACATTGCCTCTTGCTCAAGAAAATTAGGAATGTGAATGCATGGATTTAAATTGTCCTTACCATGGCTGAATTCTTAATCCACCGACGTTCTGGAATGGGGTTTCCCGCCAACAGAGCACAAGGCAGTGTGAGCTGTTGTCCCTCAATTACACTGATCACCGAAGGGCTGATTCCAATGAGTGGAGCAACTGGTCAGAGAGAGCACAGGTACCATCAACTCTACTTCACCCACAGGGAGGCAACTCTTTTATCAGACACCATGATGACTAATTATGCTATTAAAAAAAGAGTCGGAAGATAGAGATAAAGGGCCCTTCTAAGCACTGCAAGAGGGCAGGTAAAAGCATAGATGCAGAGAAAGGAAAAACAAATATAGCTATGGCATGGAAGGCCACAAATGTCAAGCCAAGAAATTTACAATGTATTCAGTAAACGGAGAGTGACTAAAAGCATTTCTAAACAGAAGAGTGGAATCATCGGGACATTGTCAGGAAATATTAATATAAAACTGTGAATAGGATTTAAGGAAGAAACTGGAAGGGATGAGATCCAGAAGGAGATTGTCATTTTCCAAGCAAATAAAACACACTGGACTCGCTCAGATGAAATGGTAGAGAATTATCATAAAGGTGTTCTTTCCTAGAAATCAGTGAATACGTTTAACATGCATTAAAGCAAAATCCACAAGAGATTCATTTGGAAAATTTAAGTATATGTAGAGGAATAAAGGAAGATACATAAAGAAAATTTTATGAAAGTGGATTAAGGAGAAACATGCACTGACAGATTTAAAAATCACGCTAAATGCTATAATAATTCAAACAATCTAGAACTAGTGCCTAAATAGAATTCCGGAGAATAAAGGTAGCAATACAAATTTAGCACGTTACCAAATGGGCATTTTAATCAGTGGGAAGAGAATATTCAATGAAAGATGTTGAAACAAATGCCTTACCATTTGGAAATAAACAGTATTATATTCTTACATCATATCATACACAATACAATTCCAGGCGAACTAAAATGATAAATGTAAAAAACGTAAACAGAACTTGACTACTCTAATATGTGTGTATATTTGTATTTAGACTACAAACAGTTTATTCAAATGGATCTTCATTTCCTCAAATGGAAGATAAGGACCTTGGAGAAGATGATTTCTAGGGTTATTTTCAATTCTAACATTCTATGAAATAGGAACTAGAGTCGGGGAGGGAAGACCAATCTACCAGTCAGCTATTTACCTGGCTTTTTAAAAAAATAAAAGTGGTGCAGGCAAGAGATGAAATAGTAAAAGAAGACCGATGATTTTGAAGAGTGTGGTGTTTAAACACTTAATTGCTCTTACCAAGTCCTGTCACTGTTATTGTTGTCTGGGATTGGATCTTTCCAAACTGGTTTTCAGCTTCACAAATATAGGTTCCTTTGTCACTTGCCCATAAGTCTAAAAATAAGAGATCATTTATTCACTCAACACCATCCCTGGAGTATGAACTATGTGCGAGGCACAGGACTGAGATCTGAGGGTAGAAAATATGGCACTGCCTTCTGGTAGTTCCCATTCTAGGGAGGAGACATACACAAAATGCAACAATCATACCACAGTGTGATAAATTCTATACTAAAGCTTCAAACAATGAGCTGCAGAAACAGAGACAAGAGTGACTGATGGCATATGGAAGAATTAGGGAAGGCTTCACATAGAAGAAAATATCTCAGCGGTACCTTAAACAGAAGATAGAGGATGGGTAGTCCAAACCCAATAGGCTGTAAAAGCAAAAAAAGCAGGACTTGAAAAATCATGGTCTGTTCTAAGAATGGGAAGTTGCACCACCCACCAGTATTTTGGAGGCTTGCAGGGGAGAGTTTTTTAGTTGACCCAATGATTGGGAGAGACTACGGGCATTTCTGGGCAAAAACTAGACAGGCGATGTGGGAGGCAGAATCACGAATGGAACAATTATCCTAAGATTTCTGAAGGTTCCACTGGAAATTCATGGATTTGATGACTGTTTATAATTATATGAGCCTATAACCTAATTTTGTGTAAGTAGAAGAAAGTATTTTAGCAAGAAATGCCCACTATTTTCAAAAGTCACTTCACCAGCTTAGAGTTTTTGAGTGAGCAATCCCATACTCTGGTATCAGTCTACATTTGAGCTGTCAAATTCATGGTGATATACAGAAACACGTATGCACCTTGTATAGACATTGCCAGGATATTTACTGAGTAATTGAAATACGTATAATTTAAATGAAATTACTTCATTTTCGTTTGTACTACACTTTGAATATCAAAACAGTTTTTTTTATTATGTAGCTGGATCAAATATACAGAATTTTTTCAGAATGATAAAAAGGATATTACAAAATATTTTTAATGAAAGAGGGTGTTAGGGGGACCAGGATGAGAACTTGGGGGTTACAGTTTGTGTGCGTACAGCCAGGAGACTGAAGCTGAAGAGGCAGCCTGATGCCTTCTAAAGAGTGTGGTTTTTTTTGTCTTGTGAGCAATAGGGGAGGCAAGAGAAGATTTTAAATAGGGGAATGAGATTGTCATCTTTGCAAGCGTCGTTACTAACATAAGCACAGTTTAATCAACTGATAAGATTTTGACAGACAAAAATGTACCTTTCCATTATGAAGAGTTCCACTCCCTCTCAGACCAAGTGCAGTGACAAAGTTTCTACTCTTTTGTTCACCCCAAGCTTATCACTGCAGAACTCTATCTGGTCGACTGAGGCAGTGTCCACTCAGCAATAGAAAACATTCATTTGCAATGGAAAACTCAGCAGATCACCCGGTTCGTCAGTCACACATTACTTCTAACCATGACATTTTTTATATTAATAACTCTTGGAGTAATTCGTGTAGAAATACAAAATAATACTGAGAACTAAGTTTGTAATCATGAGTTTCCTACTAGATGATTTCATTTGGACAACTGGGCCACCACTGGTCAATACATTGCTCTCTTTTGTTCTTCCCTGTCTTTCATCTCCTCTGATTGCTTTGTTTCCAAGTCTAATTGGTTTCTCTCTGGGCTGTTTCTCATCTCACTTCACCCTACTTGTATAACTATGTGAGCCTCTCCATTCTTTCCTCTCATCTCTCTTCCTATCCTGCAGAGGAGTTGTCCTGAAACAGTATTTTCAAATGCCTTTCTCTGCCTATGAAGTTTGAGGTTGGGGTGCCCCTTATTTTCAATCTCATTATATGCATTTCTTCACTGGCACATTTCAGAGCCTGCACAATGCAATCTAATCTAAAGAGTATTTCCTAGTAGGTACGTTTCTGGTCATCCACTCCGATGGTGGGTTGTAAAAGGCCTCAGTAAGGAACCCCATATTTGACTTCTATCTTCACCACAGAGCCTAGCACATCACTGAACACTGCAGCACTTGTAATTAGGCAGTCTAATCTATATTTGACAGTGTAAGTGGATAATCTACATTTAATATCATTAATAAATATGGAAATCACTTATTGGAGGCTTTCTACAAAATATCCCAAAGATGCAATTACTTTTTATAAACCAGTAAATCATTTAAATGCTTTTTTTCCTCTGGTGCCACTATCCAAATATTCTTAACAATGTTTGGAAAAGTGCAACATGTTTACAAATATCTGAGTGCTTTAATATTTGATAGGCAAAATTTTTGATGATGGCATATTTGAGTTTTTTAAAAGATCATTTGTTCCAGATAGACATAGCTTTTAATCAAGAAATTTCCATAGGTATAGGGTCCATGCATGTGGTTATGTGTTTTTGACAAAAAAAAAAAAAAATAATAATAATAATTAACATTTACTACTAGTAATATTTTTCCTTTGTATACAAGAGTTGGTTCAAGAGTCAAGAAAATGCAATCACTTATCCACCTACACACCCAGGTGACTCTATTTGCAATAAGAAATGGTGAGATATGAAGAAGTCACACTGCTTCATAAGCCTTTAAGATATAACAACTATTATATATTTGAATAAAATATAATTCATGTATGACAATTCTCAAATATCAGAGTTCAATACGAGTTTAAAGTGAAATGCAACGAACACAAAATGTGTTGACAAGATTAATTCACTATTTTAAGCACAGCAATACCTATGCATAACATAAACATGTAACATGTATATGTATACTTGTATAAAATACATTTCCTTTAACTTACTTGAAATAAAGAGAGCTCCCGTTCTTAGCTGGCTGGTGGAACTCACTGAAAAGGGTCTTGAGAAGACTGGCATGTTATCTAATCTTCGCCATTTAATCTTTGGTTCTGGGTAACCCTGGACATAGCACGGTAATGTCACATTTGAGCCAATTTCCATAGATACATCAGCAGGTTCTTGTATGAAAACTGGAGGTGCTGGAAGATATTACAAAAAAAGTCATTGAGACAGTATACGGGCCTATTAAGTATAAACTTAATTATTAAACTGTCAACAGATGGAATTTAAGTCAAACTGTTGCTCATATATTATAAATTTACCCTTTAAGTATTCCTGTCTGCTATTGACATAGCAGATTTCCCTTTTTGCTTTATAAATGAATAGACACACAAAAAAGTTCAACTACTCGTTTTAAACGATCAATGAAGAAAAGCGGGGAATTAAATCAAGATTGATTTAAATAAAGAGAATCTTTCGTTTTAAAAATCTGTTTTCAATTCTAGTTTATGCCATACTGCTCAAACCTTTAAGCTTTCTTATGAAGAAGTTGGTCTGGTAATGAAATATTATAACACTTTACAAAACTTACTCCATTTAGTCAAATTTTTAAATGAACTTAATTTATGCCAGGGTTCATTCTTTAATAGATCACTATATAACAAGGTAATGGTATATAATCTCAAATTATATCCGTTCTGTATCATATTCTTGCTTCTCAAAATCTCACATTTTTTGACATCTTTGAGTTTAAGACATTTAAGCTTGAGAATTAATAATACAAATTAAAGTAACAGATTATAGTATTTGATAAAAGAAGAATAGTGAGTGCTTAAAATCTTAGAGTTAAGAGATGATTCAGAAATTGTAAAAGTATAGATAATAAGGTTACAGTTATTCACATAATTCAAGGACCCACAAAAGTCAGGAGGAAGAATTAGAAATATGCCAGAGGCACACCTTGGAAAACACCAGAATGTAATACAGTGAGGACGCTGGCAGCAAGCCCAAACAGAGGAGGCACTCAGTGTGTCCTCTAGAACTTATGAGTAAAGATGTCTGAGGCTCCAGGCAAGGAGAAACGTAGAAGGTACTGTTAGAGGGAATTCATTAAACCTGCTCATGTAGGAAGGACTCTTAGAGGAGGTGCCCAAGGGAGGTCTCCTTAATAATGTCAAGGTTAAAGATTAGTCAGGAATTATAATAACTATCACTTACGGAGCCAGGGACTGGGTTAAACGATTTCCATTAATTAGCTCACTTAATTTTCACACTATCCCTATGAGGTAGGTACTATTATTACTCCAATTTATAGATGAAGAAACTGAGACATGGGTAATTTGCTAAGTGTCACATGAAGTTGAACAGTGCAGCTAGGATTGAAAATCAGGTCAATCTGACTCCAGAGTCACAGTTCCTTGTTATTTTATCAGCCTCCCCTTTTCTATGGGTTCTTACCACTGCCCATAGTCAATCTGTTTAGGAGGCTAATAAAAATGGGTCCAGAGATCACATCTTTCCTTCTCAATGGGAATCCTGGGACTCAGACGTACAATTGTCTTCTAAGCAGCATTAGTGCTTTATTAGCCTGGGAGAAAGAACCTCCTCTAACAGGAAGTTCTCATTTGCCATTATTTCCCTTCACAAATCCTGTTCCCTAAACAATCAGAACTCAATCCTTTCCAAACAAGGATTGACCTTTCTCATGTTGGTACCTGTGTTACTGCCATCCCTTTCAAATGCAATGTCAGCTGTTGGTCTCTGGCTATAAAAATATTGACAATTCTTTAATCCAATTCAAAAGGCCCCTCCTCAATGCCATCTCTTCCCATCTCAAATGAATATGAGGTTTCCGAGAACTCACTCTGTACCACTCTCATGACAGTGACCACATTCAGCCTTTTCTGAGACTATATGTTTGATTTTCCCTAGAGAGTTGATATTTGCAACTATATTTTTATCCTTCATAGCAACTAACATAGTGCATTATATACATGGCTGCTAGATCTTTGTGAATGTGAATGATTCAGTCAATATTAAAACACTTCAACAATAATCGTGTGTGCATTTGCATAAGTGTATGTGATAACAACCTTGATGCAGGGCATTTGAATTTGCACTTTTCAAAAAAAAAGAAAAAAAAGAAAAACAATGCAACTTTACAAATGCTATTCCTTGCTTTTCAAACCTAAATAAAATTAAGTTAAATACCACAGTTGAGCAATATGTTTTTAGAATGGAGTAATGCATCTGTGTTTAGATTTCTCTTAATCATTCTATATGAGAATTTGACGTATAAAAATAATAGGCAAAATAAACCTATTTTAAATAGTTATTCCTAGCTTGCTTATCCTAGATTTGTAAGGCCTAGTTAGTTTTCTCTGGAGTGATAGTAGTCATTTACTCTAGAGTTGGTGCTTTCCCAAAAAAATAGAGGTTTAGTGTAAAAGTCTCAGGAAGTGTTAAGCCCAGAGTGTGGGCATGCGAATGTGGAAATGGGACAGATAATAAATCCCAGAAGAGCAAGGAGATATGCAGAAGCCTGGGATCAACAAAGGATTTGGAAGGAAACCCAGCACACTAACATAATAAAACACAACCATCAGTGAAAATAGAGACAAATGAGAATTTTCAGAACTAAGGAAGCCAAGAACAAATTGGAATATAAAAGGATACGTGGAGCTCAAGTTGTGCTTAAAAAACACTAGATGGGAGAAGTCATCTGGGGAGAAGAAGCTTCAGGAACAGTGTCAGGTACAAGGCAAGCACTAGGTCAGGGAATATATGGACTGGCACCAGGAAACAAGACAAATGAGAGTACCAGACACTAAGTAGGAAAGCAGCCAAGGCAGCATCCATGACAAGCGAACCTCAAACACGAAGCAA
The DNA here is from genome assembly GCF_036562045.2 of Rhinolophus sinicus. Taxonomy (NCBI): domain Eukaryota; kingdom Metazoa; phylum Chordata; class Mammalia; order Chiroptera; family Rhinolophidae; genus Rhinolophus; species Rhinolophus sinicus. Next base: position 14,087,992 of record NC_133766.1, on the reverse strand, counting down.
CTCCAAACTCAGGCCAAGAAGCCTCTTACATGTGGCCCGTTCAGACTCCAAATGAATTACACTGGGTGGATGGTAAACAGATCAAGGAGACCAGGGGGAAAGAAGCAGAAGTGATTACAGTACAAAATACGGGACTTGTATAGAAGAGGCTGTGTTGCTTAGAGAAGTTACAATCCAGTAGGTGGTTTCAGATGGCAGTTCCACTGTTTCTTAGTCTGTAAACTTGGAAAATTATTTTACCTCCCCCAGACTAAATTTCCCCATGAAGAAAAGGATGATAATAACATTTCTTATCTCATGTTGTTAAAAGAGAGAATGTTTATTAACCATTCAGCATGTAATAATCACCCAAATATCATCATTCATCGTAAATATGGTAGAGTTAATTTATTAAATCTTAGCTCTGTAGTTTAATATGTCTATTGTTAATTTCAATTTTTGGCTTCTATAAGGATCATGCTGAATCCTCTGTGATCCCCTAAATATTTGTGTGCAAGCACCTTGAGAATTACATGGGATTAATGCATAGTACATTTCTGTTGTCACTTACAAAGTTTGTAAGTGACAACAGATACACTGTGTGCACACATTAGTGTGAAAATACAAAAGTTGCAAGCAGATTGACCATCTTGCTCTAAAACCTATTCCATGAAATTATTCTTGTTCCTTTAGTGATAATTAAATATATCTCTGTATAGCAACTCTTGCATTATATTACTCAAACAGAGATTTTCTTTCCTAACATGGCTGAACACACTGTTTTGTTTCTACCAAACCACAAAACATGAAACCACAGTCTAAGACTCAAACCCTGTGTGGTGTGGAATGCTGCAAATAAAATCGCTGCCAGGCCAACTTTTTGTTTAATGTAGCCAATCTTCTTTTCTTCCAAATGACTTCACAATTCACTACCTCTTTTTTAAAAGGATGAAAGGCATTGGTAACTTTCCCTGTTGACCTGAAATGTCCATAACTTAAAGTCATGATAATGAGAAATAGAAAAAAAAGAGACTCACTACAAGAAGCTAGAATTCAACAATAATATGAAATAGTATTTTTATAACAATATAAAAATGTTTGATCTGGTATTGTTGATGCAAAGTAATAGGCCCACAAAAACAATCAGATAGCCCAAATAGTTACATGATATGGATAAAAGCATGTTTTTCTTCTTAAGTCATAAGCAACTTAGATTTATGCCTAATAGATTTGGAATTCAAATGAATAATTTTATGTACTACTAATAGCAATCCTTGCCTCAAGCCTTTTTAAAAAGAAAAATTGAGTTGAAACATCTTCACATTAAAAGCCCAATGCTTAATCTTAAATACTACGCCACTACAATATGTGCATTTCTACATTTTTTTCCCAAGACTCAAAGAATCAAAATGACCGCTCAATTTGTGAAGTTAATCATATTCACCTATTGACACATGTTCCGCTAAGCAGCTTCAGATGAAGAGCAGTAACCACTGATCTATGAATGCACATGCGTAATGACGTCTCATTTCATCTTTACAACCAACCTATCAGGTAGGGACTATTAAATGTCAGGCAGAAAACCCAGTCTCTCTCCAGAGCCCATTCTCTTAACCACTATAGAACATCTTGGGGACAGTTTTGGGGTTTTGTTTGATTGCTTTTAAGCCTAATAGTGATAACCACAACCATTACAATTGTGATTTGCACAGTTCTTAGTTACATCCTGTATCTGTGAGGATATGTAACAATAGTTTTATGTGGCCAGACAAAGGTCTAATCAAATGTTGTAAGCTAAATGATCAGGACTTTAACAGGAATGAGGAACTGACTAAGTAAGGCATAACAGAAACCTGAAGGGCGTTGACTTTAATATTAAGTTATTTGGCAATTGTTAACAATGATCAAGGCTGCAGTGAGCAAACAACTCAGTTTATGTTAATGGATCCATTAGGATAATTACTGGAATAAAAGTTGAGAAAGCCATTGCTTTAGAAGGGGTCATAGAGTGAAGACCTTGAATATGAGAGAAAATAAAACAAAACTTCACTCAAGGAATAAAGGATAAACAAAAAACATTTCTTGGGACGTTTTCTAATCCAACACAAGTCACTCCAGCACAGACAGCCTTATTCCTTATACAGTTTATCACTAGTCAGAAGAGAGAACCTGGAAAGTCCAAAAGCTAAAAAGATTATCAAGAAGGCAGTACAGTACGTCAACAAAGCAACAAGTGTTAGATATTTAGATTTTCTCTCTTGGAGGGGGCGTTCCCTTTTTGCTGGGAACAATGACCGAGGCTCTTTCCGACTTCCTCTGGAGCGAGATAACTCTAAAAGAATGGTGGGTAAATATAAAATATCTGTTCCAGGAGAAGGGAGAAGCAGAACTAGAAAACGCTGAGAATCGAAATGTCTTGAAAATAAGAGTTCAAGACTCTTATTGAACTAAGTTCTGCACCTAGTGAACTTCCTCACATTTCTACAAGCATCACTCGTGTTTTACACTCTGCTAGTCGATTCAATACCCTTCACCCACATATTCCTATCTTATTTCCAAGGCACTTTTCTTAATAGCCATTGAGTTTAGTCCTGGTTCAAAGATTCTTGCTATGCCCAACGGCTTAACCAGCAAGAAAGCAGAGTGTTCAGCAGACAGCCCAAGGGGGGAGGGGACCATAAAAAAAAAAAAGAAAGAAAGGAAAACCCAGGAGGAAAAAATTAGTTTACACAAAATGAAATATTAAGCTTAGCGGGCCATGATTTTCATTTCAAGAATTACGATAGTAGAACTAAAATGTTTTTGCGTTATTTTATCCTAAAAAAACACATTTTTTTTTTACAGTTCCTAACTTTTGTTAAAAAAAACAAAACAAAACAGTTTTGGCAGGAAAATCATCATACATAAATGAAAATACAATTTAACGAAAAGTCATATTTTATAAATTTAAGTGATGCAAACATTTGAATTATCTGTTAAAATGAAGCTGCCAGGTTCTTTTTCATACAAAGCAAGCTCTGTTTTATTTCAAGTGTTACCACACTGTAGAATTTTTGTTTTTTCAAGAAACATGAGATGGAGAGACAAGGAAGGAGGGAGGACCAAACTTCTCGAGTAATCCAACTATAGTTGTCATGCACATGCTGTATCCTTCACATGGTGATTGACATTTATTTGTAGTTAGTCCTTTATTTTATACACTGAGGAGTCATTGCTAGTGAAGTAAAAAAATAAAAGTAAAAGCACAATCTGCTACCTTTGCTGTCATCAACATCTCCAAATGACGGTCTAGGGCCAAAATCTAATTCATGGCCTCCAGATGTTAATACTTAGGAATTTGGGGTCAGAATGGATGATTCTTGGTAGAAAAAGACTTGCCAATAGATGATAAGCCTACCATCTCTAAAGTCAGGCAACCTGGGTTCAAATATCCAGGTTCCCTCCCTCCACAGCTCTGTCACCGTGGTCAGGTTGCTTAGCCTATTTAAGCCTCCATGTCCTTGTTTATATAATGGAGGTAATTAGGGTAATTTCCCCTTAGGATCATTATCAGGGTTTAATGAGATAAAACATATAAAAGTTCTTAGCACTGTGGCAAATGTGCTAAGAAAGTACTTGATAAATGTTAGTTACCTTTATTATATTAATAATGTTAAATGCTAATTCTAATTTTGCCTTTCTGAAAAATTTTTCCAACCAATTGTTTCAAAGTTATTAGCATAGAAAAAGAAGCAGATCAGTTTGAAAACAAATTTGTCTATCAGAGCTGGGATGCTTACAGCCAACGTCCAGGGTTATCTTGCCGGTTGCTCTTCCAGCATCATTGATAGCTACACACGTATAATCACCAGCATCCAGATCTTGAGTTTCTTGAATCTTCAAAAGTCCCAAGAGAGGATCAATAATGAGGAAAGTTGAGGGCCTCAGTTCAAGATCCCCTAAGTCAAAACAAAGGGGAGAATATTAAGCATGAAAGTATTTACATAGTTGGCTATTGGTTTGATTTCAAAACTTCTGAAGAAAACCAATTGTAAAATTTTTAAATACAAGTGTCTCTGGCCCAGTAGAATGAAGTGTTTCTTGGCACTGAGCTGATTTATTAGTCTGTATAATTCTACGGGCTAACCTATGGCCCCAAATCTGATCCTACATGAATTACAGACAGATATTTCTGCTGTATACTGTGTTTCCCCCCAAATAAGACCTAACTGGAAAATAAGTCCTCGCATGATTTTGCAGGATGACATCCCCTGAACATAAGTCCTAATGCATCTTTTGAAGTGAAAATTAATATAAGACCCGGTCTTATTTTGGGGGAAACACGGTATGTACCTAAATAAGAACGAACTCTTTGAAGCTGATTGGCGCAATGGGAAAAGGTAGCAGTTGTCACTGTGGCTGTATCAGGTAAGAAGGGAATGAGAAGATGAAAGTTGTAGGAAGTTTCTACTACTATCTTTGTGCCAGGATGAATTTTGGTTACCCAGGAAATGCTCAGGAAACTACAGGGATTCTGAATTTGATTAATGACCAGGTTTTTGTTTTGCTGAATGCTATCAATTGCATTTTATCTTGTGAGAGGTATAAGCTGCCTAGAGGAGTCTGAGAATGGCTGGTAGAGAAGGACCCACAGCTAGCAGGAGAAGGTAGGGAAGAGCTTGTTGGTAGAAAAGAAAGAATGGATGAGAAACTTCCGACAATGGCCAAAGAGAGGTGTTGTACAAGTCTCCCAGGATACCTCTACTAAATCTGTTTTATTCATCAAAGTTCTGTAAGTTGGAGTTACGGTTTTTTTGAAAGAAGCAGGTAGGGGATAAATGTATGGGGGATGGAACCACGTATTGCGTTTGACCTCAGTGTGAGGGTAGGATGACCCATGAAAGCTTAGTCATGTCTGAGATACCTGTATATGCTGTGTATCCCCCAGCACCTCAGATCCCCTGAGAACCATTTCTATTTGAAGGCAGGCAGGCAATGCCTCAACAAATCTGTAAGTTAGGTTAGCCTGTCCTTATATTCTCCCTCCTCCAAGCTGTCTCCTCTTCTAAGAATATAATTAACCAGGATGAGAAGTATTGTAAAAAATACCTCGTACTGGATGCCAGCTTAGTGTCCATAGCTTTTTTATTTGTTTTTGTAAAGGCTTATATCAAACTCTTTGTGGAGGTCATGAAAACTTCCAGGAGATTTTAGAGCCATTGCTCTTAGAGTTTTATAGCATGCCCAGATGTCAAGTCTGAAAAGATACTCTCTAAAATGTCACAGACTAGCCTAGCCATGGGCTCTGGGCCTGAGAACTACAGAATTAACTCCCTGAGCTCCTAACAGGCAAAGAGAAGTCGACAGCTAGTAATTCTCTAGCACACTATAAAAAGCACCAACCAATAGACTCAGGGCAACAAACAGACAATTCTCTTTTTGTTTTTACAATTTTGAGAGGAGGAGAGGTCAAAAGAGCCATAAATTTAACAGCACAAAAAATTATATTAGCATCCGCCAATGCCAAAAATAAAGTATTTTTCAGCATTCCAATATTTAAAACCCCAATCATCCTTTTAAGCTTGCTACTACATACCACACGAGAAAGAAAAGCAACTAAAGGCGTGTCTATGTGCCTCTGGGAAATTTTCATAAATAAAAGCAGATGATGTTGACATAAACTTTCCTCCCACTAAGGGAGGATGCCATGTGACCTAGCTGTTCTTCAAGAATTAAAATATTTAGACTAAAACGCTCTCCCTTATTTCTTCCATATATGTCAGAGACCATAACAGGATGAAATAAAGACCTTTTTTTGCGAGTAGCTTTTTTTCAGAACCAGAATGTTTAAAGAATAGCAGTAATAAAACAAAATATGAATTGGAGAACACTGGTTTGATCCAGTTTCCATTTTGATCACATCTGAACAATCTCCCCTTTCTTGATTTCTACTGAAAAATTAGTCATCAGACTATTGAGAAGCCAGAGAGAAATACAAAACTTTAACCTGGAAATTAAATAGGCTTTAGTTTCCATTAAAGATTAGAAGAATGTCATACGTAGTAAAACATATAAACTTTCCTGATAATTGATTCTAGGATTGATTAATTATTACCATTGAAGAGGATTCTCTTTCTGCTGTAATTTAAATTCAGTTCTGGTCTCTATGGATGTAAACATCAACAGAGATCATAATTCCTGGCAAAAGATCTTTTCAAATAGCTGATGGAAATTAAGTGGTTCTCAAGAATGTTTGTCTCAAGAACTTTTTACATTCTTAAAAATTATTGGGGAATTTCAAGTTTTTGTTATGTAGATTATATTTATTTGTACTTACCATTTTAGAATTGAAACTGAAAATTTTGAAAATGTATGAATTTATTTTATAATAAACTCATGACATTTGAACATAATAAATACATTTTATGAAAAAATAATTATATTTCTTAAAACAAGTAAAATTTAGTAAGAAGAGTGGCATTATCTAACATTTTTGGAAATTTCTAGAATAATCTCTGAGTGTTCAAATTTGCTTCTGTATTCACTTTATCCAATATCACATGTCACAGAGCCTCCCAAAAGTCCACTATATACTTATGATACAATGAATGTGAAGAGGAGAAATAACACCTGAGTATTACTAGGAAAATAACTTGAATCTCATGGAGTCCCAGAAAAGAATTGTGGATTCCTAACTAAGTACACTTTACGAACTACTGATCTAAATAAATAAATCCAATTTCTTTAATATTTTACCAGAAATACCCTTTACATAACATGTTAATAGTATCCCTGATTCTTCTTTGAACCCACTTTATGTTGCTCATTTCTAAAAATGAAAAATCTGAAAGTGTGGTGGGCATTTGTACTTATGGAATTCCATTTCTCTGTGGGTCCAAGTGGAATATAATTTATTAAAGAATGGTGGTTGCCAGGGGCTGGGGGAGGGGAAATGGGGAGTTATTGTTCAACAGGTATAATATTTCAATTACGTAAGACAAGTACATTCTAGAGCTCTTCTGTACACCATGGTGCATGCCTAGAGTTAACCATATAGCATTATACACCTAAAAATTTGCTAAGAGGGTAGATCTCAAGCATTCTTCACAACAATTAAATGAATAAATAAATAAATAACCACCTACTTTATTCAATCAGAATTGCCTGAAGAAAAAGACATTTAGAAAAAGGTCTTGTTATGGTTAGGGTAAGAACTCTTGTCCACCCCTGTGATTTCCATAAGGTAGGTTTTTCCTAAACTTCCTGGTATCTCCTCCTCTATAGAAGTTTCTCCTCCCCCTTTCTTTTCGGAGCCAGTCTGCATGTAGAAGAGTTTGTCCTCTAGTTTTGCTCTTGATGACCCAGACTCTGCTTATGTAGTGACCCTCCTGTCACGGGAGGAGTAAGTGGCCCTCATCCTGGGGTCCACGGACACTCTACATATTGTTGATGAATGTATGTCCTCCATCATGGAGTATCTAATACCCACATTCTAGCCCTGTTGGCTCATAACTCACACAGAAAAACGGGATATTATTACTGGGCCCATTGAACTCTAACATCGATGAGTGAGAGAAGAATGTAATGAGTAGTCAATTCTAGAATCTTCTATGTGGTGGCTGCATGACTCCCTAACTCCTCCTTTAGTTTCCAAGCCATTTGTGGGACCAAGCTGACATGAAGACTAAGTTATTCAGGAAAGGAGCCTCAATTTAGGAGAATAAAAGGCTTTCTCTACAACTTCTGTATACTATATGTATGACTGGCATAGAAATCAGTAAGTTCCATTACTTCTAAAACTTTTTGTTTTTAATATACGCTACTGACTGACTTATAAAGAAAGAAATACTGCCTTTATAACACGTGTTTTTTTTTCTGAATCAATTTAATTATGACAGGACCTTGAAATTGATATCTATTTCATTTGTAATTTAAAGACTTTAGTATTTTAAATAAGTAAAGTTACTTTATGTTAATTGAAATAAACCTAATCAAGAAGCAAATCCGGAAATAATTTATGAGAGAAAACATGAAGACTAAAAATCATTTAACGTGGAACACGGCATTATCTCCTAATTTCCTTCCTTGTTTTTGATTTCTGCTATTTAAAAGTGTTTGTTTTCTACACAAAGCCTTTCTTTTTTGCCTTATGTTCCCCAAGCATTTGAACCCGAGATGAATTCATAATTTTGTGATTATGACATCAACCCGTTGCTATGGAAAAGTCTGTGATTTCATAAACAGAATCATAACAATAGTGCTTTGTACTATTTAGCATTTTTCATCTGAAGATTAAAAAAGTATTTTGCAAACAGTATCTCAATAATCCTAGCAACCTCCCTGTTAGGGCGTTTGCGGGAAGCTGTCTTTCTCATGGATTGGAAGAACTGAGACAGAAACAGAAGCAGGATGTTTTACACAGACATATGCTGTCAGTATCTGAGCCTGGACCAGGACCCCAAGTGTATTCTCACTAAGGAAAAATGGGACATTACTATTATTTTATTACAGAAACACAGAGGTGTAATCTCTGTGTTACAAATATAGGCAGATAGTTTTTCTATGCCTGCTATAAGCACCTATCAAGCATGAGGAAGCTGACCACGAAATAACATGTCTCTTAATTGAATAACATGTGCCATTCAATTTTAAGCTTCAACGTGTGTCTTTATTTGATCACTTTATAGAAAGCGTCCTTGAGAATCTAGAAAACTTTCTAATAGTGAGAGTGATTGTCTTTAAGAAAAGTGAGCTGAGAATCAGTGGAGCTATGTTAAACATTAGCTGAGGATTCTTGGACCATTTTCTACAGGAAACAATCCTAAACTAACAAAGAGAATGTTCAGCTGGATTAGCAAAGGCGAACCTTTCCTGCTTTGATTTTCACGGTCCTATAATCCACACCAGATGTCAAATCCTGAAATGCAGAGTGAAGAATTTTAAACTATTGTCTCTAGTGAGATCATAAACACATTTTATGGGGCTGCTAAGTCACACACCAAAACAAACTTTTAACAAATCATTTTTTTTAAAGCAAAAACAAAACTAAGTCCAGACATGAACATACTTAAGACATGTACCTTTGAACCATTTCACTTGAGGTGGAGGAACCCCCGACGTTTTACATTCCATGACTGTTGTGTCCCCAATGGAAACCAAGAGCTCACTCTGAACGACGATCAACTTTGGGGCTTCTGAAAACAATAAACATGCAAATAGTTAATATCTAGTACAGTGCCACACGTGCCTTGTTTATATTTACTAAATAAGCCAATAAAAAAAAATCTATCCTTATTTATGTACTTGTGGCTATTTTAGTTTTCATAAACAGAAAAACTTTTATAATGTACATGCACATAGATGTGTGTGATGAAAAGATCATTTATTCAGGCCAAAAAAGGATATGAGGCAAAAAATAACTCTGATGAAACAAGAGTCCAAAGAAATTTAGGAAATTAATTGGATGGTCTTTATGTAAAAAGAGGTACATAAGGAAAGACAAATCTTGGAAAGCTGAATACATCTTATAGAAACAATGCTAGAAAAGCAGAAAGAAAGATAATAGTAATAAAAATATCAAAAGAGCTGTATAAGGCTCACTTGGCTATATTAGGGCTTGAGGATAATAAAACTGCAGGTAAAATTTACTGTAACATTTTTATGTAACTAAGATATTCACGTCTAACTACAAAGAGATAGTTGCAGTTTAAGGCTGAAATCTACATCTATAAAAAGTAGAGTCTCCCAGGTTTGACTCTATTTTTCCCTTTGATGCTAACTATAGACATTCTCTAAGTTTCTTTCCTTAGCTCTGCTCATTTCACCCCCTTGCCTAATATTTAGTTCACACACACATTTTTCTCTTAACTGGACATTTTAGGACTTCCTAACTTCAAATGAAGTAGTTTTAAACAAAGTCAAGAGTTAACTTCTCGAAGACCATGTCACTCCTCTACTAGAAAACCTTTAGTGACTCCGTTTCATAATTCCCTAGTTTGACTTTCAAAAATCATAAACCGGTCCTAGCTTTCTTTTCAACCTTACCCTCCATGTCACTTCCTTACTTATCCCACGGTATGGAGTTACACTGCAAGTCCAAAACACTCCCTACTCTCTCCTATCTTCCCGCTTTTGCTAAAGCTGTTTCCTCTGCCTGAAAAGCCTTTTGCCACAGCTCTTCAAATCCTACTCATTCTTCCAGACTGAGTTTAAACCCTGTCTCATTTGAGAAATCTTTGCAAATTCCTTAGTCATAATTAATCTTTCGCTCTGCTAATCTTCTACTGCAGTACTTATCTTCTGTCTTCTGATATTTCTTTATGCAAGCTCTTGAAAAGTAAGGACTTGGTAACATACATTTTAAAAATTTATACTGCATAATCTTTAGTACAACATTTGGGTGATAAACAAGTTAAATAAATGGGTCGAATACTTTGGCTCTTTGAAAATGAACCAAAATTTGCTTCTGCAATGCAGAATCTGTTTCAACCCCCTTTCTTCATTCCCCACTATCTATTGCCTCTCCACCTGGGTGTTCTGTGAAGACTTGTAATTGTTATCTCTAAATCTCTTATCCCTTCCCTTCTCAATTTGCTTATCATGTGCCTTCTTCATTTCTATAAAGGAGACCACTTCTTTCCAGGCTTTCAGGTTCAATACGTATGAGACTTTTGCTGCTTCCCATCTATACCTACGAACCACAACTCTCAGTTTTTACTGTGGTTCTTTTACACCCCTTCCTCTCCACTACCAGTTTCACGACCTTACTACGCATGGCAAATGAGATTGAATGAAAGGGCGGGTTGCTAGCCATTAATTATCCACAAGTTACAAACAAACATTGAGCTATGTAACGCCATTGTTCTTTATTGGTTTAAAAAAGATTAAAGGAAATATTCTGTTCTATTCAATATTATATATTATTAGAATGCGTAAGATTATATATTATATTATATTAATTATATTATATTATATTATTCTATATAGTAGAACATGTTGTATTCTATTACATTGTGGAATATTATATTGTAGAATAATGGTCATGAAGTGCACTTTCAATAAATGTTTGAATCTGGAAGGGAAAACTGAATATGAAAATTGAAAATAACGTATAGACAAGATAAATGACAGAAATGTTATAAACGGTTTTGAATACAAGTGGAAAATATAAAATGGACGTTGAGGTAAACCAGAAAATATATTGAACTTATTAATTAGTAAGTGAAATACTATAGAGCATAGATGAACCAAGGAAGGATGGAACTCTGTGGACAATCTGGAACTCTTCCATAGTCTGGACGCTTCCTTGATTTCTGTTGACTAACAAAGCTATTCCCTTCCTGAACTTTTAACTTAAATTAGTTATAGTATTTGCTTTTATCAATGTGTGAAATGAATAACAAATTATAAGACTAGGTATAACTCATTCCTAATACTAATTTTCAGAAAAGTACTTTTACACTGCTTAATACGACCCTCATCTCATTTTAATTTCCTTTTAAACTGAATATACTTGCCAACGTATCTGAGGGTAGAAGTCTGCTTATCTGTTCCAGCTGAATTACTTGCCAGGCAACCATAGATCCCTGCATCTTTGGGAACTGCATTTTTTATAAATAAGGTACCTTCTGAAGTCATCCTATACCTATGAACAAAAAGAAAATAAAATTGAAAATACCCTAATAATAGTATCAAGGAACTACAGCACCTTCCTCTCACATATCTTCAAATATTTGGTTCTGACTGAAGAAATGATTAACATTATAATTTCATAAGCAGAAATGTAATAAAAATAATAGTAGTAGCAATAATAATAGCAATAAATAATAATAATAAATCCCATGTATCCAGTACTTGCGAGGTGCCAAAGACTGCCTTAAGAGCTTTACTAACATTCAAAATTTTCAAAACAACCCAGTGAGTTAGATATTATTATTATCTCTGGTGTACAGATGAGCAAAGAGGTCCTATAACTTGCTCATAGTTAATAAATAGAAGAAATGGAATTTGCACCCAGGCAATTTTACTCTGTATGAACTGCTAGCTAAATGGTTCCTCAAAATGAAAACCTGGGAGATGCAAGGACTCATGTCACTCAGTGAGTCAGTGATGAGTCTAGGAATACGAGCAGAATCTGGCTCATACCTCAGCCCTCCTCCTCCTGCCAAAACCAGAACAATGGAAGCCCAATTGTTGGAAACTTCATTGTTTATGTTCCACATGTTCATTATGTTCTTTGAGCATGAGGGGATTCAATTATTTTTAAAGCATCCAGTAGAATAAAGCACTTCTCAATGAAGAATAGTAAAAGTAAAATGGGGTTACAAAGAATGTCTACACACACTTCAGTTAGAACTGCTGCTCTATCCTTTGCCTCCCTCTCTCTCCTGTTAAATCCCAGGGCCACATTTTTAATAGATTGGTTAAAACTACACATTACTTGACCTCACAGAAAGTCTATTATCCTCACTTCAAATACTCATGGTAAACCCACTGTTACGGTGTTGTGTTTGCAACACAAAGTATTGAAAAGCACTTAGTCCAAGCTATTGAACTCAAGACTTAAGAACCTCAAACTCTATAAATTCATCAAGTATTATTTTATTGACATTTCCTGGCCTACTTAGAAATTTAAAGCTGTGGATTTGGGTCAGACTTCTCTTAGTCATAGGGATTTGATCAGATTAGTTTTGTCCAGAAATTTCATCAACTTGTCTCACTCAATAAAAACAAAGAGCATGATGCAAATCCACTACCTGTGTGAAGCCATGATAAACATATCATTAACAGTCCAGGTGATTTTTGGTTTGGGATAACCTGTGGCAGAACACATGATGGAGACCTCAGATCCTCCCGTGAAAGACTGATTCTTGGGCATCACAGTGACTTTGGGCAGTTCTGCAAATAAAAAAAAACATATAGTGAAATGACAATTTACCTTGATGTCAGGAGCTTCCTGTTAGCAAACTTGTAGGCTTCTCACTATCATGTCCTGGTTTATTTTGTTTTTTTGCACTTCCAAGAGTCCGTTTATAAAAAGTAACAATTGATTTGCAGTACCAATTCAGTAGACTTGCTCCCCCAGGCCAGCAGGAGTGGCAGACCCTGCCTTCTGGCTCCTCACGGCCCAGGTTACACAGAAGTCCCAGCCCCCACAGATCCCGCCACTTTCTCTGAAAGCCTGATGCAGTCTGTGGCCAGGACCCTGGAGCCTGCCTCTACAACCACAGGACCAGGGCAGGAGGATGGAGGGCCTTACCTCTGGCCATTCATTCAGAGACCCTAAAGCTCAGCCCAGCCCTGTCAGCCCATCTGGAGCCCCAGGCCTGCTCCTCTTCGTGGGTCCTGGAGACACAAGGATGACAAGGCCCTGCTCCCAGAGCTTGGGGAGGGTCTGTCACACTTTCCTTTGAGGAGATGTCAGGGCCCTGGATCCAAGGCTAGTGACAGGAAGGGGCTCGAATGAAGGTCAGGGGAGTTGCAAGAGTGG